>NW_027361738.1:66060000-66222500 GCF_039654945.1 Dendrobates tinctorius | reverse complement strand
ACATATGAGACAGGGTGTGTGTGTGTAGAGACACGCCACGGTTCAAAGTCCAAGGCAAGGTCCTGCGCGTGCCGAGGGACACGCCAGGGACAGGGTTCAAGGCAGAGTCCTGCGCGTGCATTGGGGCACGCCAGGGTCAAGGTTCAAGGCAGAGTTCTGCGCGTGCAGAGGGGCACGCCAGGGTCAAGGTTCAAGGCAGAGTTCTATGCGTGCAGAGGGGCACGCCAGGGTCAAGGTTCAAGGCAGCGTCCTGCGCGTGCAGAAGGGCATGCCAGGGTATAGGCTAGGACCTGTGCGTGCTAGAGGGCACGACAGGGTACATGGCAAGACCTGCGCTTACTTTTACAGAAGCACGGGGAGGTATGCCACGGGGCAGGCGAGCACCTGCGCGTGCTAATAGAGGAGCACGCAAACACAGTGCAGAGACAGCGTGGGTGCAAGGAAGCACAGAGAGTGCGGCTGGGGCACTGGCTAGCTGGTCAGGCTGCAGCACAGACAGGCGGGCAAGACTCCAGCGAACCCGGCTGGGGCATAACAGGCAACACAGCTGTCACTGGCCGACGAGCAAGGCTGAGGCACAAACAGGAGGCTAGGAAGGCCAGGCGCATGCAAAGGGCACACGAAGAAACAAGGCAAAGCTAGACAAGGTACGGAACAAGGAGCGGAACATAGGCAAAAGCACAGAGCGGGGTCAGAGAGAGAAAAGGGCTAGCAGCGGAGCGTAGGCCGAAGCCCAGAGGTTAGCTGGGTCAGGCAGTGCTGGAACATAGGAAAGGTCACATGACCAGGGGCTCCAGGAATACAGAGTGGATTGCAGAATCAGAGCAGAGATGGATGGTTACCTAGCAACGGCGTGCAGCCATGAGGTAAGGCGCGCGTGTGCACTGCTCCAGGCATCTTGCAGCACAACAGTCACGAGGTGCGTGTGCACACTGCTTCAGGGGTCATGCGGCACAACAGACATGGCGGGCATGACAAGCATAACGGACATGGCGGGCATGACATCCAGACTATAAGAGGCACCCCTCATATTTTAAAAAAAGTTTTACTTGTTTTTCTTTAAGAAAAAAAAAAAAATTGAGGTAGCTGGACTTTTTGCCTTTTTCTCTTCATGTCTACTTGTGTGAAACCAAAGCCAGGATTTGTCCATGCACCGCACCACTTGTGGATCATTGTCTACATCGGTGATGTGAACTTTTTTTTTTCTTTTACTAGAAAGAAGATCATGGTAGCTGTATATTCCAAGAAAAAACAGTTCATTCTTACACAATGTCTGAGTATTGTTTGATTCTGCTGAAAGCTGAAATCTGCCATAGCTGTCACATAAGACACAGGCCCCACAGCTCTAACAAAAGTATAGTAAGCCTTGAGATTCCAAAAACTCAATTGAGAGGGTCATAATTTAAAATTTTCTTCTAGCTGTGCTGTCCTGAAAGAGATGTAGTACAATACTGTACTTTAGACTATAAATATAGTGTTTAAGTTCACAAATATTTAACCAAAAAGGAAATGGGATCCTCTTGAGGCAATGAGGCAAACATCATCCAAAATAATCGAGAAGCAAACAAGAACACAAAGTCAACAACGCATTTAAAGGTCTGTAATTCTTTGCGCACAAAATAAGGTAATAGGAGAAATAACACAAAATTTTCATCTGATATCTTGAAATGTATGTATGTATGTATGTATATATATATATATATATATATATATATATATGTATATATATATATATATATATCTCTATCTGAGGGAAGTAAAAGCTCAGCCGTGACCGATGAGGTGCACGGATCACAGTACACAAAACGGTGCTAGTGCGAAAGGTGAACATCTGTTATTTTTATTTCACAACGGGGACTTGTAATATTGTAAAGTTTGTTTGTTAAGTTCGTGGACAACAAATTTAATAGTTTATTTTTATCAATCAATAAAATTCAAAGAAGGTGAATAAAATAGAAATCTAAGTCACGTCAGGATTCCTGTATAATTCTTCTCTAGTTTTGCATTTTGCCGGTGTCCTGGTAACATGAGGCGGTATCTGCAGCCGTAGTCCCTCTTGTAGAGGTAGTCCATCTTCTTCAGGATTGCAGATGAAATCTGCCATCACAAGAAGGTTTACATTAGGGCAAAATGTCACAGTGGGACCTGTACTCGTAGCCCAGCGCTACAGCAATCACCAGAGAACACCATGTCTGACGTTGGCATCTCATTCTCTTCACGGAGCAGGTCCACACTGAGCTCATGTGAAAGAGACTGGAGATGCCATGGTGAGTATTATACTGACTGCAACAACATCCTGTCTGGCCGATATGGTGGTCTGTGGAGCCAAATCCTTCGTGGGTTGCATAAACCAACAGTACCCTGATGTTGTTAGGTAGTAGTGTGAAATCCTTAGAGCCATTGTCAGACTTGTTGCTGGTGCAGTGGGCTCTTGGTTCCTTGTGGTGGACAAGAATACTTTGTGGCTAGAAGGTATAGGCAATTCCTGGATGACGAAGGCATTGCTAACATTAATTATCCTTCAAGTTCCCCAAACCTTAATCCAATTAAAAACCTCTAGGAGATTATGTATCAGTGCCTTAGACGATGGAAAGTAGCGCCACTGACAGTCCAGGATCTCACTGATTCCCGGATCCAAGTCAGGGATGAAATTCCCCCGGGCACCATTGGCCATCTCATCAGGAACATCCCTACATATTGTCAAAAGTGCTTACGTGCACCTGGCAGCTACATACACTACCGTTCAAAAGTTTGGGGTCACCCAGACAATTTTGTGTTTTCCATGAAAACTCATACTTTTATTAATCAAATGAGTTGCCAAATGAATTTAAAATCTAGTCCAGATATTGACAAGGTTCGAAAAAAAGATTTTTATTTGAAATAATAATTTTCTCCTTCAAACTTTGCTTTCATTAAAGAATGCTGCCTTTGCAGCAATTACAGCATTGCAGACCTTTGGCATTCTAGCAGTTAATTTGCTGTGTAATCTGGAGAAATTTCACCCCATGTTTCCAGAAGCCCCTCCCACAAGTTGGTTTGGCTTGATGGGTGCTTTTTGCGTGCCATACGGTCAAGCTGCTCCCACAACAGCTCAATGGGGTTGAGATCTGTTGACGGCGCTGGCCACTCCATTACAGATATAATACCAGCTGCCTACTTCTTCCCTGAATAGTTCTTGCATAATTTGGAGGTGTGCTTTGGGTCACTGTCCTGTTGTAGGATGAAATTGGCTCCAATCAAGTGCTGTCCATAGGGTATGGCATGGTGCTGCAAAATGGAGTGATAGCCTTCCTTATTCAAAATCCCTTTTGCCTTGTACAAATCTCCCACTTTACCAGCACCAAAGCAACCCCAGACCATCACATTACCTCCACCATGCTTGACAGATGGCATAAGGCACTCTTCCAGCATCTTTTCAGTTGTTTTGTGTCTCACAAATGTTCTTCTGTGTGATCCAGACACATCAAACTTGGATTCGTTTGTCCATAACACTTTTTTCCAATCTTCCTCTGTCCAATGTCTGTGTTCTTTTGCCCATATTAATCTTTTCCTTTTATTAGTCAGTCTCAGATATGGCTTTTTCTTTGCCACTCTGCCCTGAAGGCCAGCATCCTGGAGTCGCCTCTTCACTGTAGATGTTGACACTGGAGTTTTCCATGTACTATTTAATGAAGCTGCCAGTTGAGGACTTGTGAGGCGTCGATTTCTCAAACTACAGACTCTAATGTGCTTATCTTGTTGCTCAGTTGTGCAGCGGGGCCTCCCACTTCTCTTTCTACTCTGGTTAGAGCCTGTTTGTGCTCTCCTCTGAAGGGAGTAGTACACACCGTTGTTGGAAATCTTCAGTTTCTTTGCAATTTCTCGCATGGAATAGCCTTCATATCTAAGAACAAGAATAGACTGTCGAGTTTCACTTGAAAGTTCTTTTTTTCAGGCCATTTTGAGAGTTTAATGGTACCAACAAATGTAATGCTCCAGATTCTCAACTAGCTGAATGGAAGGTCAGGTTTATAGCTTCTCTAATCAGCCAAACTGTTTTCAGCTGTGCTAACATACTTGCACAAGGGTTTTCAAGGGTATTCTAACCATCCATTAGCCTTCTTACACAGTTAGAAAACACAAAGTACCATAAGAACACTGGAGTGATGGTTGTTGGAAATGGGCCTCTATACACCTATGAAGATATTGCATTACAAACCAGACGTTTGAAGCTAGAATAGTCATTTGACACATTAACAATGTATAGAGTGTATTTCTGAATCATTTAATGTTAGCTTCATTGGAAAAAACTGTGCTTTTCTTTCAAAAATAAGGACATTTCTAAGTGACCCTAAACTTTTGAACGGTAGTGTACACTACTGAGTCACATTATGAGTTGCCGTGATGAAATTCAAGCAAATTGATAAAAATAAACTATTACCACTTCTATTTACTGTGCAGCATTTTGTTTACATCTACCTAAATCGTTTGTACAGTAACGTATATCTTACATATGCAAATTGTCTCTTCAGAGATGACGAGGACTTGAACTCTAATGCCACCTATTGAAAATTGCCATCGACCAAGTCATTAACGACCCTTTAACGAGCCTTGATTTGTAGACACGGTGTTTCGGAGTATTGCCCCTCGTCAGTATAAAGTGTGAGATCTGATTTGACTGGGTGAAAGGTTAAGGCTGGCATCTATGGTGTAAGGTTTATCCTTGTGGAGAGAAACATACCGTGTCTACAAATTGAAATTCTGATTTGGCTTTTATCCTAAGTCATACTTCAAGGCTTGTTAAAGGGTTGATAATTACTTGTAGGCTTGCTACTTCCAATAGGTGGAACTAGAATTCAAGTCCTCTTGCTCTCTGAAGACACAGTTTGCATATTTAACTTCCCATAGGAGCATGCAAGGCGTTTAAGTGTCCTCATACTGGCATGCCAGACCTGACATGTCACTCTCCACAAGGATAAACCTTACCCTATAGATCCCATGTATATCTTACATTGACTCTCTTTCCGATTTCTAAGCCTTTTCTCACCAGCAGAACTTAGATCTCAATGTCAAAATGTGCAACCAGCACTTAGCCGTAGCTTCCAGGCCATGCTACAGTTTTCTTTTCAAGAGTTTGACCTTGCGTGTCTTGTAGAATATATTATTTGAGGAGGTAATGGATTGCAAGCTAGGGCAATAGCTCTTGACTTCTCTTGGAAACACTGTCAGCAGAGGTGCGATATCTGTGCCGGCTCTGTGAAGCGTTTATCTCTTTTAGCTGTACAAGCTTGTTCACAACTTCTCTCCTCTGTGAATCTTGGCCTGATACCTGACTGACGGACGGCCTGAAGATCACAAATGATGTGTGTGTCACTGGTGATCTGCATTGCAGATGTATGTGGTGTTTCATGTATGGTTAGCAGCAGGCTTGGCCCATAGGGTAAAAGAGGAATCCCCCAATGAGCCCCTATGCAGATCTAGGCCCTCAACCCCACTGTATGGGCAGTAGTTGCTTACTTCACTTGATTCACCCTGTACAGAAAAAAACAGGATCTCTTCAACATTCACTAACCAAACTACCCAGTTTATTATTCTATAGAGATATAGGTAAATTCGTGAACGAGGGTAGTGTAAAATTTGTATGCAGGTGAAAAGTGGGCGCTCAAAGTCAGTGTTACTGGTGCCACACTGGGTAGCAGAAAGCTGAATGATTCCTTGTGTAAGGAAGTGGAGGTGTTGCCACGCTCCCCCTTGAAGATATGTGATGTAAAACATTATGATGTTTGTATATTTAATATAATTTATATTGCTAGTGATAGAATTGTGCTCGGCCCATCCACAGGATTATTATTATTATTATTATTATTATTTATTTATATAGCACCATTGATTCCATGGTGCTGTGCATGAGAAGGGGTTACATACAAATTACAGATATCACTTACAGTAAACAAACTAACAAAGACAGACTGATACAGAGTGGAGAGAGGACCCTGCCCTTTCGGGCTTACATGCTACAGGATGGTGGGGGGAAGGAGACAGTAGGTTGGTGGGTTGCAGCAGTTCCGGTGTTGGTTGAGGTGATAACACCGGTAGTGGCGAGAGAGAAGGAGGTAGCGGGGTCATTGCAGGCTGTAGGCTTTCTTGAAGAGGTGGGTTTTCAGGTTCCGTCTGAAGGATCCAAATGTGGTTGATAGTCGGGCTTGTTGGGGCAAAGAATTCCAGAGAATAGGGGCTGTTCGGGAGAAGTCTTGGAGGCGGTTGGGTGAGGAGCGAATAAGTGTGGAGGACAGAAGGAGGTCTTGGGAGGACCGGAGATTACGTGAGGGAAGGTATCGGGAGATTAGTTCAGAGATATATGGGGGAGACAGGTTATAGATGGCCTTGTAGGTCAGAATTAGTAATTTGAACTGGATACGCTGAGGGAATGGGAGCCAGTGAAGAGATTTGCAGAGGGGAGAAGCGGAGGAGTAGCGAGGAGAGAGATGAATTAGTCGGGCGGCAGAGTTAAGGATGGACTGGAGAGGTGTGAGGGTGTTAGCAGGGAGACCACAGAAAAGGATGTTGCAGTAGTCGAGGCGGGAGATGATGAGGGCATGCACAAGCAATTTAGTAGATTGAGGGTTGAGGAAAGGACGGATTCTGGAAATATTTTTGAGCTGGAGGCGACAGGAGGTTGAAAGAGCTTGGATGTGCGGTTTAAAGGACAGGGCAGAGTCAAAGGTTACTCCGGGGCAGCGGATTTCTGGTACTGGGGAAAGTGTGATGTCATTAATTGTTATAGCTAGGTCGGGTAAAGAAGATCTGTGAGATGGAGGAAAGATGATGAGTTCAGATTTGTCTACATTGAGTTTGAGGAAGCGAGAGGAGAAGAAGGAGGATATGGCTGATAGACACTCTGGGATTCTGGACAGCAGAGAGGTGACGTCTGGGCCAGAGAGGTAGATCTGAGTGTCATCAGCATAAAGGTGGTAGTGGAATCCGTGGGACTCTATGAGTTGCCCCAGACCAAGTGTATAGATTGAGAAGAGTAGGGGTCCTAAAACAGAGCCTTGAGGGACTCCAACAGAGAGAGGGTGGGATGAGGAGGTGGTGTGGGAGTGGGAGATGCTGAATGTGCAGTTGGAAAGGTATGAGGAGATCCAGGATAGGGCAAGGCCTTTGATGCCGAAGGAGGAGAGGATCTGTAGTAGGAGGCAGTGGTCAACTGTGTCAAATGCAGCGGACAGGTCTAGAAGCAGGAGTATAAAGTAATGTCCTTTTGATTTGGCACTAAGTAGGTCGTTAGTAATTTTGGTCAGGGCTGTCTCAGTGGAGTGATGGGGGCGGAAACCAGATTGTAGATTGTCAAAGAGCAAGTTAGATGATAGGTGGGAGGAAAGTTCAGCGTGGACATGCTGTTCCAGGAGTTTGGAAGCGAATGGAAGCAATGATATTGGGCGATAGCTGGACATGGCGGTTGGGTCGAGGGTTGGCTTTTTAAGGATAGGCGTGATTGTGGCATGCTTGAAAGCAGAAGGGAAGGTACTGGACGTTAGTGATAGGTTGAAGAGGTGGGTTAGGGATGGGATAAGTGTGGTGGTGAGGTTGGGGAGGAGGTGGGATGGGGTCAAGTGCACAGGTTGTGAGGTGTGAATTGGAGAAGAGGCAATTAAGCTCCCCTTCAGTGATGTTGGAGAGTGAGGTTATGGGGTTTGGGCATTGGTCTGGTATACAAAGGGGTTGTGGTGGTTGAGTGATGAAGACTTGCCTTGTTTGGTCAATCTTGTTTTTGAAGTGTGTGGCAAAGTCCTCGGGAGAGATGAGGGAGGTTGGAGGAGGCAGTGGTGGGCGGAGGAGGGAGTTAAAAGTTTTGAATAACTGTTTTGAGTTGTAAGATAGGGAAGATACGAGGGTTGTGAAGTAGGCCTGTTTAGCAGAGGTGAGGGCAGATTTGATATCGAGTGTTGCCTGTTTGAATGTGGTGAAGTCATCTTGCAAATTTGTTTTCATCCAGCGCTGCTCTGCAATCCTGGACACTTGCCGGAGCTTTTTAGTGGTGTTATTGTGCAGGGTTGTCTGTTGATACATCGCATTCTGCCATGAACGAGAGGGGCAACCGTGTCAATAGCTGATGCGAGAGTGGTATTGTAGAAAGCAGTGGAACTGTCTGTGTCATGGAGTGAGGATATGGATGCCAGTAGTGGAATAGAGTCAGAGAGCGCGTGGGTGTCTAGGTGTGCAAGGTTTCTGCGGGGGTGTGCGTGTTGCTGGACATGGGTGCCAGGTGAGGAGTACAGGGATGAGAAAGTGAGTAGATGATGATCAGATAGAGGGAGAGGGGAGTTGGTGAAGTTAGAAAGAGAGCAGAGACGGGTGAAGACCAGGTCTAATGTGTGTCCATCTGTGTGGGTGGCTGAGGAGGACCACTGAGTAAGTCCAAAGGATGAAGTAAGGGACAGGAGTTTGGAGGCTGCTGACTGAAGGGTATCAGTGGGGATGTTGATAGTTATATAGTTATTTATTTTACTCACTTATATAGCGCCATTAATTTCTCAGCACTTTACAGACATTATCAATACTGTCCCCTTTGAGGCTCACAATCTAAATTCCCTATCAGTATGTCTTTGGAGTGTGACAGTGCTTACCACTGAGCCACCATATGGTTAGAATTAATATCTAGGACTAGCCCAGAGGGGAAGAGATAAGTAGGGGAACAGAGAGCTTCCGGGTAGAATGACAGATAGGGACGAGTCGTTAGTAGTAGCAGACCTCAGGTCTAGCTAGTCAATGGAACCACATGCAGTGGATGCTTTTGGGGCAAGAGGGAGATGATGGAGGCAGCTAGTAAGCTCCTACCAGAGAAGCAACAATGAGATGGAAATGAGTAGTGTCTGGAGTTGGTCCAGAGCAAAGGAGAGAAAAGGAAGAAGTATGGTGGCCTGGGGCAACAGGATGGAACGAGGCAAAGAGGAAATGCCACTGCATGGTAGTCCAGAGGCAGCAATAAAGTGAAAGCTAAGTAGCAGTGTAGCAGCCATATTGGCAGAGAAAAGTCCCCTAATGGTAGGAGTATGCAGAACCGCGGATGGCAGTATAAGGGTCCCGTTACACTAAGCGATCACACCAGCGATCCCGACAATGATATGACCTAGTCAGGATCACTGGTGTGTCGCTACATGATCGCTGGTGAGCTGTCAAACAGGCAGATCTCACCACCGATCAGGACCAGCAACAACGCGGGTAACTAAGCGCGCGCATCGCTTAGTTACCCGCTGTGTACCCTGGATACCAGCTCCCAGCGTCTGTTTACTGCGCTGAGAGCTCGCTGATCGATGGTCTCCCACTGCCACACGCAGCGATGCGCGCTGGCCAACGGGAGACCAACATTCAAAAAATGGCCCAGGACCTTCCTGCACGATCAGCGATACCCGGCGGGAGGGCCGATCGCTGATACGTGTCACACACATCGAGATCGCTGATGCGTCACAAAATCGGTGACTCATCAGCGATCTCGCTTAGTGTGAAGTACCTCTAAGACTCTTGCTGCTGGACTGTAGGGCCATTATTGGGGATGAGGCGGATCCCGGAACAGTGTGCGGGGCTGTGTTGAGGCAGAAGAGCTAAGCGGAGTAGAAAGCAAAAGTGGCTCCAGGAAAGAGAGGAAAAAGTGCGTGATGATGGTCCATATCAAAACTACAGTGTCCATTTTAGGACATGATCATATATCAAAATCAAACATCAGAAATACTCTGTCTGATACCTGATTATCATACCTGATTATTATACCTGATGTCTGATGACTGATGATGACTGATGACTGATGACTGATGTCTGATGTCTGATGTCTGACACCTGATACCTGACAACTGACGTCTGATACCTGATACCTGACAACTGACGTCTGATACCTGATATCAGGTATCTGATAACTGATAACTGATGTCTGAGACTTGATTGCTATCAAAAATCAAGCATCAAAATGCTTTTCAGATACAGTACTTGAGTGGATCATTTCATAAGGGAAGAAAAAGGATCCTCAAACAGCTTGTAGAGCTGTTGGCTGACTGGTTAAGTAACTGGTTTAAGGAATGGGAAATTTGTTGGTTCTAATCCCACATCAGATTTTTAATTATTTATATATATATTTTTTTTAACTAGCAGATTATCACACAAAATCCTATCGTGCTTCACTTTTAATATCTGACATTCTTACTATCTTCCTCTCTTGTAATAAAATAATCTCTAGTCTAAGGGTGAACCATCTGCATTCCACTTTTAATATCTGACATTCTTATTATCCTCCTGATTTCTAGTTAAATAATCTACTATAGCCTAAGGGTGAAGTATCTGCATGAAACATAGTTTTGGTTTAAAATAATGAGAAAAATTATAAAAATAAAAAATTAAGTTCCATTGCAAGGATTTGAACTGACAACCCCTTGTTTATAATCCTATACACAGTACATTACCACTACACTATAGTGGCAACTGCGTAGTTGTTGAGCATGAGTCTGATACTTGACTTAATTCATTCAAACATCAAACCGAAATTTTATTTGTGTTTGATACCTGATACTTGATACTTTATCAAACATCAAAATGTTTTTGTCTTGAGACCTGACACTTGACCAGTCAAAGATCAAAATCAAAATGTTTTTCAGATACACCTCACTTCAGTACTTGCATGGTTCATCTCATAAGGGAAGAAAAAGCACTCTCTCAAAGCCTGTTAAGCTGTTGGCTGAGTGGTTAAGCAACTGGTTTATGGAATGGGAAACATGGGTTCAAATCCCACATGTTGTTTTTTTGTTTTTATACAGCAGATTACCACATCAAATCCAATCGTGCTTCACTTTTAACATCTGACATTCTTATTATCCTCCTGATGTGTTAGTAAAGAGTTTCGGACATGCTGTGTCTAATGATGAAATTACTTCATAGAATTTTTTTCTTTGCATTCACCCAAGAACTGGCTACAAACTCATGAGCACTAGGTGGTGTCACTAATCCCCTGTGTACAAGGCATGATCCTCCTGTAGCAGCAAAAAACGGAGCTATGGGTGTGTCCTACACTGCCTGGTTCTGCAGGGGATGTGTGTCTGTTCATTGCCATCTCACAGATCTGCGGAGCATCGGTTCTCTCTGTAAGGCCGGCGTCACACAATACCGTAGAATACGGCCGAGTGCTATGCGAGAAAACATCGGCCCAGTGTTAATCTATGGGGCAGCTCCCATCAGCGTTTATTTTATCAGGCGTATTCAGCATGCATGTAAAATCACAGCAGTCTGTGATTGGCACCGAGATTCGGATGAGACTCGCCAATGCAAGTCAATGGGTGCGAGAAAAAAATTGCACAGCACTCGCACCGTGCAAGTCCTGTCCGATTTCTATGCACCAGTGTCCTTTGAAAAAACAGCAATTCATGTGCCGCATACAGTAAAATCACACTGACGGGTTACAATAGAAAAGATGGAATAGATATATAAAATTGATAACTGATACCTGAAACCAGTTATCAGACATCAGACATCAGGTATCA
The DNA here is from genome assembly GCF_039654945.1 of Dendrobates tinctorius. Taxonomy (NCBI): domain Eukaryota; kingdom Metazoa; phylum Chordata; class Amphibia; order Anura; family Dendrobatidae; genus Dendrobates; species Dendrobates tinctorius. Next base: position 66,210,999 of record NW_027361738.1, on the reverse strand, counting down.
GGTATCAGACGTCAGACGTCAGACATCAGACATCAGGCATCAGGTATGAGAATCAGGTATCAGACAGAGTATTTCTGATGTTTGATTTTGATATATGATCATGTCCTAAAATGGACACTGTACAAAACAGAAGTGTCCATAAAGATGAATACCTATTACCTGCTGTACATGGTTCCTCATAAATTATTCTTTATGAAAAATATGTTTGTTTGTTTATGTTATGAACTATGGTGTCCCTCACTGAACTCTGCAACATCTGGTCCTGACCGCCCAAATACAATGACGTCATGCGGTCTGCAAGGTTATTAACACATCAAAGTCCACACAACAAGCCAGGAACCCTATTTCCATGTAGCGTGTCAGGGCATGAAGCACAAGAGCCTCGACCACGGCCACTGCCCTGCGCCATGTTACAGTTGGACATCAAATAAAGTTTATTTCATTAAGTTTTGACCTCTGTGCCCGAGTGTTCTCAGTGACCATCGGCATCCTGTTTACACTGGCCGATTGTTAGTAAACAATTATTCCTTGCAAAGCTTGTTCCATATTGTCAGCCAGTGTAAAAGCATCCTTAGACTTCTCCTCTTGGCAGCAGTTAAATAGATTTTTGAGAAAAAAAAAATTAAAGGGAATGTTTTTGATACTCCATGTGAGAGCATCATGGGGTAAGGGCAGAGAACCTAAATCAAGTGATGTGTCGCTTACTGGGCTGCTTTATGTAGTTTTGATAATATCATTGTTTTATCTGCTGAAGATCTACCAATCCTTTGAGTGCTGAGCCCCGTATAACCCCACCCACAACACTGATTGGCCTATTTCTGTGCACACTTTTCACAGGCAGAAATCTGCCAATCGGTGATGGTGGCGGGGTTATACAGAGTTCATGAATATGGAGGACTACATGGCAGCAGGTTTACTAGTCATCTAGTGATAATCTCCTGCTGATGAAAGACATGGTTTTATCAAAGCTAAATCAAGCAGCCCAGTAAGTGACACATCGCTGGACTCAGGGTTTTTATCTCTGCACCATCCTGCTATGATTACATGATAAGAACTTGCTGAAAAATTCCCTTTAAATCAAAGAAAACTATAGATCCCCCAAACTCAGCATGGCCTCCGATATATCAGAAACCTAACAGATTGACTTGAAGCTGTGCACAAATAATTGATCACTGAGCAGTAGAGTTGAGCGAAATGGGTCGAAAAATTTCAAAAGTCTCCGACTTTTGGCAAAGTCGGGTTTCATGAAACGAAACCCGACCCTAGCATGAGGTCGGCCACGAGGTCGGCGACTTACGCGCCAAAGTCGCGTTTCAAAAGTTTGTTTTGCGCTCTTTTTCAGCCAATCAGGATCCACGGACACTGTGGGCAACGTGATGACATAGGCAGGGGTCACCACCATCTTTCAGAAGGGCTTGCAAGTGATTGGCTTGCTTTGGTGGGCGTCACAGGGGGTATAAAAGGGCGTGCACGCCGACCGCCATCTTACTTCTGCCGATCTCAGTATAGGGAGAGGTTGCTGCTGATTCTGTAGGGAGAGCGTTAGGCAGGGAAGAAGACAAAAAAACTGCTTCTGCTGCTAGCGATTTGGCCTGCACAACACACAAGTCACTGTGTGTGCAGTGCAAGGGGAGACTATATAGTGGTGTATCAGTGGTGTTGGTTGTTGGGCTGCCTTCTAAGGCTTCCTGACATTCCTGCATTGCTGTTTACCCACTGCTCCGCAAACTGCTTTTTTAAAAGCAATCCCAATTTTTTTTTTTGTCCTGCTGAGAAGAAAAAAAAACTGCTTCTGCTGCTAGCGATTTGGCCTGCACAACACACCAGTCACTGTGTGTGCAGTGCAAGGGGAGGCTATATTGTGGTGTATCAGTGGTGTTGGTTGTTGGGCTGCCTTCTAAGGCTTCCTGACATTCCTGCATTGCTGTTTACCCACTGCTCCGCAAACTGCTTTTTTAAAAGCAATCCCAATTTTTTTTTTTGTCCTGCTGAGAAGAAAAAAAAACTGCTTCTGCTGCTAGCGATTTGGCCTGCACAACACACCAGGCACTGTGTGTGCAGTGCAAGGGGAGGCTATATTGTGGTGTATCAGTGGTGTTGGTTGTTGTGCTGCCTTCTAAGGCTTCCTGACATTCCTGCATTGCTGTTTACCCACTGCTCCGCAAACTGCTTTTTTAAAAGCAATCCAATCTCCCTTATCCTCTAGTCACTTTTGTCACAGCTGTGCCATCGAGCCTGTGACATAGCGCTCAGATATCAGTGGGCCTCACACAATCCAAAAGTGTCCAGTGTCCACAAGTGTCTGCAGAAATTCAAAATCTCCCTTATCCTCTCGTCACTTTTGTCACAGCTGTGCCATCGAGCCTGTGACATAGCGCTCAGATATCAGTGGCCCTCACACAATCCAAAAGTGTCCAGTGTCCACAAGTGTGTGCAGAAATTCAAAATCTCCCTTATCCTCTAGTCACTTTGGTCACAGCTGTGCCATCGAGCCTGTCACATAGCGCTCAGATATTCATTGGGTCTCACACAATCCAAAAGTGTCCAGTGTCCACAAGTGTGTGCAGAAATTCAAAATCTCCCTTATCCTCTCGTCACTTTTGTCACAGCTGTGCCATCGAGCCTGTCACATAGTGCTCAGATATCAGTGGAACTCACACAATCCAAAAGTGTCCAGTGTCCACAAGTGTCTGCAGAAATTCAAAATCTCCCTTATCCTCTAGTCACTTTGGTCACAGCTGTGCCATCGAGCCTGTCACATAGCGCTCAGATATTCATTGGGCCTCACACAATCCAAAAGTGTCCAGTGTCCACAAGTGTGTGCAGAAATTCAAAATCTCCCTTATCCTCTAGTCACTTTGGTCACAGCTGTGCCATCGAGCCTGTGACATAGCGCTCAGATATCAGTGGCCCTCACACAATCCAAAAGTGTCCAGTGTCCACAAGTGTCTGCAGAAATTCAAAATCTCCCTTATCCTCTCGTCACTTTTGTCACAGCTGTGCCATCGAGCCTGTGACATAGCGCTCAGATATCAGTGGGCCTCACACAATCCAAAAGTGTCCAGTGTCCACAAGTGTCTGCAGAAATTCAAAATCTCCCCTGTCCTATAGACACCTTGTACCTTGTTTAACATTACTATATAGTTTGTTGGATTTTGTCTACATTTCTACCAAAAATGAGGAAGGCTGGTGGAAGAGGCCGTGGAATTGGGCGGGGGTTGGCAGCTGGTAATGATGGTGTTGGTGGTGGATCTGATGGTAGTGGCAAGAGCAAAATAGGACCGAATGCAGGAGGTGTTGAGCCTGCGTCATCGTCTGGCTACATAAGGCCTCGAACGCTTAGTTTTCTAGGAGTTGGCAAACCGCTTTTAAAGCCAGAGCATCAGTAAAAAGTTGTGTCTTACATTGCTGACTCAGCCTCCAGCTCTATCGCCTCCTCTTCTTCAGTTGTAAAAAGTAAAAGCACTGAGTCGTCATTGGAGGTTCATGTTCATGAACCACACCTTTCCTTGTGTCCTTCACCCTAACCAAGATTGAAGGATGACGCAGGCCATACTACTGAGTACTCCATGGAGCTGTTTTCACATACCATGCCTGGATTATCAAGTCAAATGGTGAATTACCAAGGCCAAGATGAATCTGACATGGAGTGCACTGATGCACAGCCGCTGATGGATGATTCTGCTGGTACATTCACTCAGAGCACTACATTGTCCTCGCAGTGTACAGAGCCAGATTCTGACCCTGATGAGACTCAGGTGCCCCATCCCGCACACTATACCACCATACTCGGTGACACAGAGGAAAGTGCACATGACATAGAAGAGGAGGTGATGGATGACCCAGTTGTTGACCCAGATTGGCATCCATTGGGGGAAGAGGGTGCTGCTTCCAATAGCTCAGATGAGGAGCATCCACAGCAGACATCGACATCGCAACAGCTGTTATCTGGCAGGCCCGGAGCACTCCAAAGACAGGTTCCAAACATCAAAAGAGTTGCTGGACAGCTTGTCCAGAGGGTCAAAAGATCACAGCGTGCTAGGCCGCAAAATGTCTGCCAAAGTAGGAAGAGTGCAGTGTGGCACTTTTTTGACCAAAATCCTCATGATCAGGCCAAGGTTATCTGTAAGAAGTGCGCAAAGACCTTTAGCCGAGGGAAAAATCTGAAAAATTTGAATACCAGTTGCATGCTTAGACATTTAACCAGCATGCACTTGCAAGCGTGGACACAACACCAAACCTCAAGTGCCACATGTGCAACTGATCACAACGAAGGTAGTCAGCAACGCTACATTGTTTCCCCCACTGTAAGCCCACCGGTTAGCACAGCAGCAAATGTTGAGGTGTCGTTGCAAGGCCACAGCAGTCAGGGAATCCCACTGTTATATCAACGAAAGACTGATTCTAGGCCATCAGAAAGAACACCAACTCCATCACCATCATCAACCCTCTCTCAGTCCGCCCTGTCCACCGCTACTTCCACCATATGCAGCTCTCAAGTCCAGCTCACCCTCCCAGACACTATGAGTAGGTCAAGAAAGTACTCAGTCTCTCATCCGCGTACACTGGGTTTGAACGCCCACATTGCCAAACTAATCTCGTTTGAGATGATGCCCTTTCGGTTGGTGGAAAGCACAGCTTTCCGCGAACTCATGGCCTATGCAGTACCACGCTATGACCTACCCAGTCGCCACTTCTTCTCTCGCAAAGCCATCCCAGCCCTCCACCATCATGTGAAAGACCGCATTGTCCATGCACTCAAGCAGTCAGTGAGCGGAAAGGTGCACCTCACAACTGATGCATGGTCCAGTCGGCATGGCCAGGGCCGTTACGTGTCCATCACTGCGCACTGGGTTAATGTGGTGGATGCAGGGTCCACAGGGGACAGCGGTGGTGGGACAGTGCTGCCTAGCCCACGGTATAGGAAACAGTTGGCTGTAGGCGTTCGACCCTCCTCCTCCTCCTCCTCCAGAAGCGAAAGCTCGTCCACAGAGCGCAGTTGTACGAGCACTCCATCTGCAGCTGCCACTGTTGCACATGATGTGTCCCCCTATCGAGCAGCTAGTGGAAAGCGTCAGCAGGCTGTGTTGCAGATGATGTGTTTGGGCAACAGACACACCTCCGAGGTGCTGGCCGAGTACTTGAAGCGACAAACTGAGTCATGGCTGGGCAGTGTACATCTTGAGGCAGGCAAGGTAGTTAGTGATAACGGCCGTAATTTTGTGGCAGCCATAGCCCTTTCAAAACTCAGCCATATACCTTGCTTGGCTCACACCTTGAACCTGGTGGTGCAGTGCTTCCTCAAAAATTATCCGGAGTTAACAGCCCTGCTCCAGAAGGTGCGAAGACTGTGCGCGCACATCCGCCGGTCGCCTGTACACTCCGTTCGTATGCAGAAGCTGCAGCGATTGCTTCACCTTCCCAACCACCGCCTCATTATCGACATTGCAACAAGGTGGAACTCCACCCTGCACATGGTGGAGCGGCTGTGCGAGTGTAGTGTCGGTGGTGGGGTGCCGAGCTGGGGGGGGGTGGTCCTACTTTTTATACCGCGCAGCGATGATAACAGACACGATGAGGCAGATTCTGGGTGCAACAGGTCCAAGTTTATTGCTCACCGTCCGACTGACGGTCCTCGCGGTACACCGCGATATCTCTCTCTGCCCTCCGTGTTCAGGGCCGCTTCAACACCGTATGTTACACAAGGGACGTACTTACACGTCACGTCCCGTCTCACACTGTGACAATCCTGACAGCTCGGTTACTGTGGCCGCCTTAGGCCCGTACACCAACAGCACTTTACTAATCAGTTTCGTCGTAACACATACGGTGTCTTCCACCCAGAGCCTTGTCTCTGCTGCGGTCCTTCCCTGTCAGGACCACCCCCCTGACGTTTCTTCTCCTCAGTCCCCCTGGTCGGATTCTCCTCAGGGCACACAGACTGGCGAAGTCCTCCTGTCACCTGGGCTCCCCCTGGGGACTGGAACCTTCTGGAACCCTCCCTCAGAATTTATAACTTCCCCGGTTCCTTGAAACTGTCACTAACTGTCACCACGCCCCCCATGACCAATGGTTTCTAAAGCCCTAAGCTGCTGTAAAGTCCTTTGCTCACACTCCACCCTGCCATCTAATGGTCATCCCAAGGTACTGCACGTCCACTACACTTTTCTAGTTGTTTCCCCACTGTAATCACTGTCTCCTACCTACACTGTGCAAACCTATCTTTCTTCACTCTGACTAGTCCGTCCGTCCGTCAGGTCACCTTCCCTACACTCCCCCTTCCTTTGTCCATTGTCGTCCTCGACAATCGTCATCCCTGCCTTCGTCGTTCTGAATCTACACCTACGTTCTGTTGTCGGACCAGAAGTTGAGCCAAACCCACTATCCGCGGGGGCCGAACCATACTGGGAGCACTATGCTCTGAGCAGCCTACTGCTACTCACCAGCGCGCACGCCACATGACAACGCCTTTCAAATTGGGCAAGGTACACCCGTATTCTCTCTACGGCGTGTATCTTTCCCCTACTCTCCCCTACTGTTACCTTTCACTATCCGGTACGCCATGATCGAGGCCACTCACCTACCAGATCATTGCCAGCGCCCGCCTTTCCTTCTTCAGGGGTGTCCGTGGCGTCGGGGACCTGACCTAGGACGGCTGTCTTTCTCACATCTTCCCATTCATTTTCCTTCTTTCAATTACATGTCATGGTCGGCGTCCCGGTCTCCCAGACCTCAACTCTTAGATCCCTACCGGATCTCACACTTTCCTTTGGTCCCGCAGACCTTCCCTTACCCGGACCTGTTGCATTTTACTTTGCATATTATACATCATACAACTTTATAATAGCACAAGTACCCATTTTTATATGATTTTTTTTTTTTCATTTTCTTTTGCTTTAAAACTCAACGTTCAACAATAAACATCGCCAGTACTCCTTTCCTCCTCCCCCCTTCCTTGGACCTGGACACTCCTCCGCTTTCCATATCCCCGTTCTGTCAGGTAAACATAGTTGCATCCGTTAAACAACAACAAAACTTTTTTTTTTTTTAAATGCAACTGTTCCTTTAATCTGCACAACGGTGCATCGAACTCCTGACAGTTTATACCACTCTCAATGGACAGAGGTGAGGGCTCCACAGCCGTGGAACTCCTGGGGGAACCGAGAGTGTCCATATCAGTCCTTTTTCACGGGGGTCCGCTTTGCTCAGGCTCCGCCAGTACTGCCACCGCATAATAACCGCGGGGGCAGTATTCCTTATAATAAGAGACCAAGTCCCCTACTTCCAGAGCCCGGCCATGCCGTATAGAGGCCACGTTTACATACACTTTCTGGCCAGTCTTATCACGGATGAAACCGTACCCCTTCTCGAGGTCGGTGTATACCAGCCGCCCCTGCGATCTCTTCTCCGCCATGCCAGCCTCCCCCTTGTCATGCAGCTGTTTCCAAATCGCTTTCTCCCGTGTCTTCTTTCCCTTAATAACCTCCGCAACCCAAACGGAGGGTACCGCACCAGTCCCAGAGTCCGATGGGTGGGACCTTGCCGAGAAAGGGTGTGGGGTAGAGGCGGCCGATGGTATCTGTGGCCCAGCAGCCACTGGGGCCAGGTAGCGGATGGGAGCAGCCGGGACTCCGGAGGGCTGGTCCACAGGGCCCGAAACAGACCCCAGCCGGTTCCAATACTGGCTTCACCGCGGCCACCCGGTAGGCCGCAGCCACAACTCCCAGCAAAGCCGGGGTAACGGCCGGTTCGGGCGATGAGGCTGACACCGGTCGAGGGAGCGCAACCGCGCTTTCTGTAAATAAGCTCCGCCCTGGGGACTCTGGGCGGGAAGGCTCGGGGACGGGAGCGAGGGACTTGCTCAATTCCGCGTATAGCTTAGGGCCCTCCGCAGCCGGGCCTTCCGATACACTGGAGGCTGCGTGTTGTGGCGAGATGATAGGGGCCGCTTGTGCAGCTGCCGGCAGGGCCGGGGGAACTCTCACCTTCCCCGGCGCCGCGGCCTCCGTCACACCACCGCACGGCTCATCCCGCAGCCTCCGCTCTCCAACTCGTTGCACAGCGGGCCCAGCTTCCAGGCTCAGGGGCTCCGCGGGAAGACTCTCCGCTGGTATCAATGGCGGCCGCTCCTTCTGGTTCCGCACGGGCTCCGCACAGATTCCTATTCTTGCCCATGGACCCGAAGATGACGTCTTCTGTCTCAGCTCGTTCTCCTGCCGCCACTGCCATTCTAGGCGGCCAATACCCCGACTTCCGCAGCGTCTCATACCGTCCGGTGGGCAGCAATCGAGTGGCGCCAAACAGTCGCTCCCAGGCTTTTCTTCGGTGTCACTCCCTCTGCGGGGTGGAGCGTTGGCAGGCCTCTCCACCCACCTGTCAGGGTCCAATGCCTGGAAACGTCGGCCTCCGGACACATACTGCTGTCCAAGGGGGTACGTTGGAGGGGGTCCCAATCCATTCGGAACTACTGCGAACACCCGGACCTCACCTCTGCGTTGAAGGAGCGCTGCCATACTGCACTGTCTCTGGTACCGCCCCGGATCCTCTACTGGCCACACAGATTCGTCACTGCGCTCCTCATTTTTAATCCACTGGTAAACAAATTGTAATCCACCGATAATTGTATTCCAGACTGAGTAGACTAAGTCCTTTTCCATTTCTTGAGGCAGGTCTGCCGCAGAGGATGAGGTATTAGCGGCGGTGATCCTGCCGACTACGCCAAATGTAGGGTCGGTGGTGGGGTGCCGAGCTGGGGGGGGGTGGTCCTACTTTTTATACCGCGCAGCGATGATAACAGACACGATGAGGCAGATTCTGGGTGCAACAGGTCCAAGTTTATTGCTCACCGTCCGACTGACGGTCCTCGCGGTACACCGCGATATCTCTCTCTGCCCTCCGTGTTCAGGGCCGCTTCAACACCGTATGTTACACAAGGGACGTACTTACACGTCACGTCCCGTCTCACACTGTGACAATCCTGACAGCTCGGTTACTGTGGCCGCCTTAGGCCCGTACACCAACAGCACTTTACTAATCAGTTTCGTCGTAACACATACGGTGTCTTCCACCCAGAGCCTTGTCTCTGCTGCGGTCCTTCCCTGTCAGGACCACCCCCCTGACGTTTCTTCTCCTCAGTCCCCCTGGTCGGATTCTCCTCAGGGCACACAGACTGGCGAAGTCCTCCTGTCACCTGGGCTCCCCCTGGGGACTGGAACCTTCTGGAACCCTCCCTCAGAATTTATAACTTCCCCGGTTCCTTGAAACTGTCACTAACTGTCACCACGCCCCCCATGACCAACGGTTTCTAAAGCCCTAAGCTGCTGTAAAGTCCTTTGCTCACACTCCACCCTGCCATCTAATGGTCATCCCAAGGTACTGCACGTCCACTACACTTTTCTAGTTGTTTCCCCACTGTAATCACTGTCTCCTACCTACACTGTGCAAACCTATCTTTCTTCACTCTGACTAGTCTGTCCGTCCGTCAGGTCACCTTCCCTACACGAGCAGAGGCAGGCCATGATGCATTTGTGGGAGGATACACGGCCAGGCACTTTGAGAGCAGACATGGAGTTGACAGGTGTGCAGTGGTCGATGCTGAAAGACCTCTGTAAAGTCCTTCAGTGTTTTGAGGAATGCACACGGCTGGTAAGCGCAGACGACGCCATCCTAAGCATGAGCATCCCACTTATGCGTCTGCTCATGCAAACTTTGACGCACCTTAAGGAGCAGGCGTCTGCAGCCAATGTTGATGAGGAGGAAGAGGAGGAGGGAATCCTTGATGACATTCAGCCATTGTCTGCTCAGGGACCTCTCCTGGACGAGGTGGAGGAAGAAGAGGAGGAGGAGGATGATGATGGGGATGATTACTTAGGGGAGGAGGATGCATCTCGTGGGGCAAGTGAAAATGTTGGCGTGGCAAGGTCTGGTACAGGGTTTGTGCGTGACTGGAGGGATGTGGAATTGCCAGAAAGTGCTCCTCCAACCAGCACTCGCAGTGCATCATTGACACCGGGAACATTGGCCCACATGTCAGATTATGCCTTGCAGATCCTAAAAAGGGACCCACGCATTGCCAAAATGATGAACGATAACGACTACTGGTTGGCCAGCATCCTGGATCCACGCTATAAAGGCAAATTACAAAACATCATGCCACAGGAGAACCTTGACCTAATATTGGCTAATAAACCAGCAACTCTGGTAAATCGGTTGCTTGAGGCATTCCCAGCACACAGCAGCGGTGATGGTTCTCACACGAGCCGTACGGGCCGGGGGCAGCTTAGCAGAGGTGTTCGTGGTGCACACAGCAGAAGTGGCGTTGGAGACAGGGGTTTCATGACAATGTTGTGGACTGATTTTTCAAGTACCGCTCACACAACTGGTAATACTGCATCGATGGAAAGTGACAGGAGACAGCAGTTGTCAACTATGGTTACAAACTACTTTTCCTCCCATATCAATGTTCTCCCACACAGGTCATTCCCCTTTGACTATTGGGCCGCTAAACTGGACACCTGGCCTGAATTGGCACAATATGCCTTACAGGAGCTCGCTTGCCCAGCTGCAAGTGTGCTATCGGAAAGAGTCTTCAGTGCAGCTGGATCAATCCTGACAGAAAAAAGGACCAGTCTGTCAACCCAAAATGTGGATGATCTAACCTTCATTAAAATGAACCACGCATGGGTTTCCAAGGATTTTGTCCCACCTTCCCCTGATGACACATAGGGTGACAGAAAAATGGCTTGCTTTGGTCCACCTCTTCCTGGGACTTGACCTATTTCACCTTTTGCATCAGCTGAATGTCCAACATCAACATATGCCACTTTCTAAAACTCCATAACTGTGCTGCCTCCCCCCCCCATGGCCGGGGTCACCACCTAGCGCACGACACCGTGCGAGTGCCGTTGCCCTGGACAGGTGGGTAGGCCGACTCTTGGGCGCGTGCACTGGTACAGGGTCCTTCATAGTGCAATCAAGTGTCTCTGACGGTGGTGGTGCACACCCGCCGTCAGACACACCGCCGTACTATGAGGGGCCCAGTGCCAGTACCGACGCCCACGAGTGGGCCCCCCTTGCTTTGGCAGGGCCCCAGCATTTGCAATCTTTACCTCTCCCTGCTCCTCCGCTGTGTTGTCTGGGCCGTCAAATCCATACTGTGCCTGACACCGTCTGAGCCTGCCTCCTGATGTATAGACATATATTTTGAATGTGTACGCTATCCATACATGTTATCCGGGGAAACGGTACCCTTTATAACCTTTGTGCAATCACGTGCAATCCATACTGGGCCTAACACCGTCTGAGCCTGCCTCCTGATGTATAGACATATATTTTGAATGTGTACGCTATCCATACATGTTATCTGGGGATACGGTACCCTTTATAACCTTTGTGCAATCACGTGCAATCCATACTGGGCCTAACACCGTCTGAGCCTGCCTCCTGATGTATAGACATATATTTTGAATGTGTACGCTATCCATACATGTTATCCGGGGAAACGGTACCCTTTCTAACCTTTGTGCAATCACGTGCAATCCATACTGGGCCTAACACCGTCTAAGCCTGCCTCCTGATGTATAGACATATATTTTGAATGTGTACGCTATCCATACATGTTATCTGGGGATACGGTACCCTTTCTCACCTTTGTGCAATCACGTGTAATCCATACTGGGCGTGAGAACGGCTGGCGAGCTGTTAAGCAAGCTACAGCACCTGTGGTTTGCACACGTAAGTTTTTCATTTTTTCAGGAATGACGGTTAGGCCTAATTCCGGAACTGCGGTTGAGCTGCACTTACTGGGAAATCATTGTTCGCGGGTAATAATTGTAATCAGTGATCCCCATCACTAACGTTGTTCAGCGGGTTATCTGCACCTGTAAGCGACAAACGCTGGCCTTTTCAGTGTAGCGCACATGCAGCCACGGACATGTAAGGGCATGACACACCAGTTATTGGCCAATCTCATGTGCCAGAGCCTCACGTGTCCCTCTAGTAAGCCGGACTCGGACCGCGGGGCATGACGGAGTCTCGTTCGTTAACGGAATTAAGCTTGCAATGTGTGCATCTGTTCTGTAGCTGGCATGGTTGAGGTTTCCCAGGTGGAGTCGAATTTAACCGTAGGCTCCACTCCTGGTGGTGCCCTTCTGGACATTCCTTTAAGGTTCAGCTTTGCAACCATACTGCCCACGTAAAACAAACACTTTGCCTTCATGAACGCTGTTTGGAGGGTCATGACTCGTGGGAATAACGCCGCCCAATCAGTTAACCTGCTAGAGAGATCGTTCGTTGCTCCCAAGCATGACATCACACTCCCTAGGAGGAAGGTAATGCCACTGTGGCGACCGTACTCCTGGGGGCGACACAAGTGCACTGATGCCCAGCCACTGCTCGATGAATCTGCTGGTACATTGACCCAGACCACTACATTCCCCTCGCACGCTACACGACCTGAGTCTGACCCTGATGAAACTCAGGTTACCCTTCCCATATACAGTTCCATCTTACACGGTGACAAAGAGGAAGCTGCAGATTAAAGTGCAGGTTCGGCCCACCCGCCATCAGACACACCACCGTACTATCAGGGGCCCTGTGCCAGTGCCGTCGCCAACGAGTGGGCCCCCCCTGCTTGCTCAGGATCACAGCACTTGCAAAGTTGAAATACTGTGCAGTGAGATGGAAGATGGGGACGACGAGGAATCCAGACAAGTACAGGGATTCCCTAGCGAGGAGACTTATTTGATTGTTTTCAATGTTGGGACAGCAATTTTTGGGGAGCACTATACTCTGGAGAATGATAGATGGGGCCCACCATACACTGGAACATTCCAAAGGTGGACATCAGACACTGGAGCAGCATTTACAGGGCCCATTATACACTAGAGCATTAGAAATGGGGCCCATTATGTTTGGAGCATTATTTGGGCCCATAAGACAGTGGAGCTTCATCCATGGGGACCAACATATACTGTAGCATTATGTGGAGCTCATCATATACTGTTTCAAACATTATATGGGACCAATGATTCTGTATGGAGAAATAGATGGGCCTCGTCATGAGATGTAAAAAGTGAGGTATTTTTCATTGTACTATACCGCTATTTCTCTGCCGTATCGGAGCATGATGAGTTGTGGTATGTGTTAAAGGGGCGCTCTTTCGCCCAGGGCACATGAAAACCTGCAGCCAGCCCTCCCCCCCCCACAACTTTAGCCAAATAACCCCCATTTTTCATTGCGTAACTTCTATTATGAAGTTAATTAAGGTTGACAAGCTTAAGTAAGAAGAATTGATGCTTTTGGCATTCAAATGGGCACTGTAGGTGTGTTTCCTGTCCTCCTCTCACTGCCGACTTTTATTCCCCATTGACTTACATTGGGTTTCGTGTTTCGGGGCGACCCCGACTTTTCCCTATTATCGGACGATCTTGCTCGACCCGACTTTTGGAAAAGTCGGGTTTCACGAAACGAAACGCGACCCTAAAAAAACAAAAGTCGCTCAACTCTACTGAGCAGAAGACCATTCCACAAAAAAATAATATTTCAGAATTTTATTTTCAGACATTACACGTCCCACCGTGATCTGATATTGCGCTTTTCAGGCATACTGGAGATGACAGCTCTCAGCTCTATACATTTACACAATATTATTAGCATGCTGGAGGTGACAAATGCGGATCACTGGTCCGGTAACCCGGGCACGGGCTGAGACAGGCGATTAAACATTTGAATTAAATGACAGGATTACAACAGCTTTACATGAGAGCAGCTCGGCAAGGCAGTAGCCAGGTCTGGAAGCCTAAAAATACACGTTGGGCACGGCAGGAATCCTTCGTATTTGGCAAGTACACTGACATCATTTTGAGAATCGTATAACATATGTCGTTAATTTCCAATTTGAGTAGTTGAATCCGATCTATTATCATGGCTTTAGTCCGTATCCAGAGAAAGCCAGATAGCGGCAGGTTTGCAGAAGTTAAGACGCCTAGTATTAAGTGGTCATGTGATCAGATTATCGTAACTGGGTCTAAAAAAAATAAAGTCAGAAAGTCAGGAGACAGCTGCCTGCTGATTTAGTACTAGTGAGGCCACTGACACATGCAAAACATTAAGGAAAGACGAACATTGCTGGCATCCTACTGCAGGAACACGCTGACATCAGTGAGCAATTTTATCACAAATGTTAGAAAAAAGCAGACTACACGGCAAGGGTTGGAATATCCTACACCAGGGGCAGTGGAACTGAATAACTAAACTGAATCCAATGATTAAAGGGAATCTGTCACCAAGTTTTCGCTATCCTATTTGAGAACAGCATAATGTAGAGGCAAAGACCCTGATTCCAGCAATGTATCACTTGCTGGGCTGCTTAGTGTTGTTGTGATAAAATCACAGTTTTCTTTGCTGCTGATCTCGGAATGCTGACCTCTGTATAGCCCCCTCCCCCCCACATCACTGATTGGCAGTTTTCTGTGTACACTGTGCATAGGCAAAGAGCTGCCAATCAGTAGTGGGGGGCGCGGTTATATAGTATTCATGAATATTGAGGAATACACGGCAGCAAGTTTACTAGTACCTTAGTGATAATCTCTTGCTGATGAAAATGATTTAATCAAACCTACAGTAAGCAGCCCAGTAAGTGACACATCACTGGAATCAGAGTCTCTTTCTCTACATTATGCTGTTGTCAGATGCCTATTGCCACACATGCACGAATTGCTGCTAGACCTCCTCCTCCCAAATGCCCGCTGTGGATATGTTTTAGAGTTATGAAGTGAAAAGCAGCGTGTTACACACATGTCCCAGGTATCCCGTGCTCTGCTTCCTTCCCCTGGGTCGACTGCCCTCTGTGCTCCACATCGGGTTTTGCAAGTTGCTAGGCATGGATCAATGACATTGTCTCCCTAGGCTTATTTAAGGCCCACTAGAACACACACCTGTGTCTTGGGATTGAGTTTCTAGACCTCTATTATTGGTGTGCTCCATCTTCTGTGCACACTTTGACTTGGTTCCTTCCCTGCTGGGTTCCACTTCTTCCATCCTGTTGCTGAGAGTGACGCGCCACTCCGACAACCTCTGTGTTAGGCTCATCTGGTGAGGTGGATCCATTAAGCCTCAGGTACTGGTGAGCACACAGACCTGAAAATACCAAGTCCTTGTTTCCCATGTGCTTTTTTTGCTGCGGGGTCCGTGTGCTCACCAGTACCTGAGGCTTAGACGATCCACCTCACCAGGTGAGCCTAACACAGAGGTTGTCGGATGGCGCGTCACTCAGAGCAGTGGATCAGAAGACAATGAATCTGTACTCTTATTTTATTAATACAAGTGTTCAGAATATAATGTGTTTCGGGGAAGAATCCCCAACCTCATCTGGTGAAAAATACCAACATAAAGGACAAAAACTCCCCACACATTTATACCCATCTAAAATTCTCTCCTTGGATAAGATCAGGCGTCACCTTAGGCAACATGGCATCATTTCTTGCATTGGGACTGATCCTAAGCTGCTGCCCCGCAGTGTGTATAGTGAAAAAAACCCGTTGTTTGACCCATTTCCCCTGATGAAGCTGGCGAAACAAGTAGTTGTATGTTTGTGTTTGGGAGGGCGGGGGGCAGACCTAAATATACTTTAATGTACAGGGAACCAGACTTCTTTAACAACCTATCAACGGCGTTTAGAGTGTGGTGACCTGCAGGCCCATATGTAGGGGGTATGATATATTACGGTAATGCCCTTGCTCTTTCGTCCCGATGCCGTATGCAATCAGTATATGTATATTTGTAAATACATTGTGGTATTGCTACATGATTAAGGGTATTACCATGTCTATATAATGGTACTGCTACACTGTAAAGTGTATTACCGTTCCTTGCTACCTGTACATATATATGTATATTGTTACACTGTTGTAATCCTGCTATATATAGTGTATAGGGTAAGCGTAGTTACTGGATTGGCCACTAGATGGGGGCATAATAGTGTACAGAGCTTTCAGCTAGTGAATAGAATAGGATAGGGTTAACTATAGGAGGGGCTGCTGTGTGTTAAGATAGGAACATTTCCTGGATTCTATTCGGTTTGGGCCAGGGTGCCCTTCTGTGAGCATGGGCCTAAGGGCCAAGGGTTAATACCCAATTTTGCTTGTGTGGGCTTATGTGCTCAGGAATAGCGTGGCAGCTCTGTAACATTTAAAGGGAATCTGTCATCAATTTTTTTGCCAATCAGCTGCGGCCACCGGCATCAGGGGCTTATCTACAGCATTCTGTAATGCTGTATATAAGCCCCCGATGTTACCTGCAAGAGAAGAAAAATGAGTTAGATTATACTCACCCAAGGGTGTTCCGGGTCCGGAGGGAGTCGCGGTCCGGTCTGGCGCCTCCCATCTTGCAGCGCTGACGTTCTCTTCATTCCTGGCCATCGCGGCTCCGGCGCAGGCAGTGCACAGGTGCAGGACCTCTTCGGGCACCTTAGCACTGCAGTAAACTGCTCTGCCCTCAACAGGGCAGAGCAGTGCACCTGCGCCTGAGCCGTGATGGCCAGAAATGAAGAGGACATCAGCGCTGCAAGATGGGAGTGACCGCGACTCCCTCTGGACCCAAACCAGACCTGGAACGCCCCTGGGTGAGTATAATCTAACTCATTTTTCTTCTCTTTCTGGTAACATTGGGGGCTTATATACAGCATTACAGAATGATGCAGATAAGCCCCTGATGCCGGTGGCCGCAGCTGATAGGCAAAAAAATTGATGACAGATTCCCTTTAAGCTAGGAGCTCAGTCATCCACAGCCCCAGTGTGCCAGTACAACAGGAATTCACAATGGAGTAGGAACAAAGACAGAAGCAGTGACAACATGGGGACACAGGTGGCTCCAAAATGTGGCAACTTATCACTTGGGCAGATGCCCTCAGATTCGGGGTGAAACGGCTGAGGGAACTTCCAGAAACAGTGAGTTTGAACCAGGAGGATGCTGCGTCATCGCAAGGGACAGTGCAGAAAGGCAGGCCACTTGCAATGTGGCAACTGACTTCGTGAGCTGATGATCTTATGTCTGGGGCGAAACAGACAGGTGAATGTCTTCCCATGGCAGAGCTGAACAGGGAGAACACTGAGGGCTTGACTGGGATGATCCGACCCTGGTACGTGCTATACAATCGTGAGAGAAGTGCAGGGAAAGAGAAGGAACAATGCAGTGTGATGCCTGTTATTAATGTTGTGAAGACTATGGATGTGCTGTGTAGATAACCCAGTGAAGATGTTCTTGTTAAAGTTGAAATGAACTGTGTCTCAGTTAATGCAAATCCGCCTGGAGAGGGTCTCCTGTGGAATAGGAAAGATCCTGAAGGAGATGGACCTGAAGACACAGGTATGCAGACTAGTGGACATTATTTTCCCATGAGGGGAGGCCAGGACACTAATGCCCAGGTGTCCTCGGCCATCACTACGGTCCTGGCTGAACCTTACACATGCACTATATAATGCTATACGACTAAAAATCAGCTGATCCGGCGATCATCTGAGTGGCGACCACATGCAGCTTCTACATTCAGAAGATGTTATTCTTCTGTCACTGATATTTTTTAGATGTTTTCTTCACCTAAATAGTTATCATTTAATGAAAGTTATGTATCATGAATACACTAGAAATTAATAGCGGTGCCATATATTACCTTTATCATTTGCTATTTAAAACTGATAAGATAGGATTCTTAGCCCTCCAGGCGTTGAGGTCATTATATTTCCAGGTAGGAACTGTACACTTTTAAGAGGTCTTTTGTGCAATGGGTGGTGGGGGTCTCAGGTTCAGAATTTGAGAGAATAAAACATTAAAAACTCCCCAAAATGTACTTACTCTTTAATGGGCTAAATATCATAAATATGTCATAGCCCAAATGTTATCATTATTTTCCTAAGAGAAAATTCCTAGATGTGCTCTTGTATTATCCTAAGGCTAGTTGTCATAGTACAAGCAGTACAATATGCCTCCAATAAGATGTTCTAGTGGTACTAGAGAGGCTATAAATATGCAATATGCCCATGGTCACAAGGCTCGGATGACAGGTCATAAATATTCATCTCACGGACAAGTAGTTTATATGTACCAATCAGATATGAAGTGTTTTGGCCGTTACTGCGGGATTGATATAAGCATCAGACGTTTATCTCTTGGGTCAAATTACGCCGATCAATATTCCCTTATACTGGAGATTGTATATCTTGCGTATTGCCGCCATATTCCCGTTCTGCCTATGCTGCCTGGAAGTGTTTGGAGCTACAGGAGATCAAGAAGACTAAAAAAAAGAAATCGTGATCCATTTACATTGAGGCTTATAGTGTATTTATTGTATTAATTTTTATTTCATAAGTCAATTGTAGACTTAAGATATATTACAAAATCTCTTATTATCAGAGAAATCTGCTGCTTTCTCCCTTTGGACTGATCATTCATTATCAAAGTATCAAGTCACGGGTAAAATCTGAATTCTACATTACTAAGGTAGGTGACGACAGTTGGTGCTCATGAACTTCTATGTAGAGGGGAGGAGCTAGAGGCAGAGCTCCTCCCTCCTCTAACGCCCTCCCATCTACATATAATCTTAAAAGCACCAACTGTCATCTCCAATATCAGCAATGTAAAAATCTGTATTCATTGAAGACTTTTGAGAATGAATGATCAGTCCAGGAGGAGAAAGAAGCAGATTTCCCTGATAAGATATATTACAAGGTTTCTTAATTCCTCGTGTACTATTGATGAAATAAAAATTATAACAACGGTTACTCTTTAGGTTATTTGGTAGTGTAATCTTAAGGGCAGAACCCACAATTTTATATGTAGCAAAGGGAATTTTTTATAGTGTAAACTGGTGTTGATTAATACAAAAAAGTGAATTCTCTTGGGTCTCATTATTATCATCTCTATGATTTCATTCAATCCTTCATGAATAATGACGTACGGAATACAGTCTATCAATCTAATACATCTCCTATTTTTTTCAAAATTTCAAAACATTTATGGACTTCTGGGGCAATTATATGAATTGGCGTAATCCTAATGGAATTTGGGTCTCCTTGATGGTACTTAGACTTGAGAGGCCATGCAATTTGTAACCAATTTTTCACATTATCTCTGTGCTGGTTCAACCGTGGATGTGGTGGTTGAATGGTTTGCCCTACGTATAATATGGGGCATTTTCATTCAATCACATACATCACATATGATGACTGATATGTCAAATTCTGTTTCACAGGATACAATATTTTGGTTGGTTTTAGGTTGCGTAATGTGCAGTGATGATGGATTGTAATACAGCATGAGCAGTTCTTCGGATGGCATTTATAAGAACACTAGATGTGGGCCCGATACTATCGCATCAGGAGGGCAGTGTGTGTGTGTGGGGTGTGTGTCCCGCCGCTACCTACCCACCCACCTCTGTGCAGTCACAGCCGGCAGGAAAGATGGTGGTTTGTGGCCTGTGCTGGAGATGGGGTGCAGCGCCACCAGAGGGTGCCCGCACCCCATCTCCAGCACAGGCCGCAAGTGACAGTCTTTCCTGTCAGCTGTGACTTACGGAGGTGGGTGGGCAGGCAGCAGTGGGATCTGATGCGTGTAGTCAGGTGGCAGTGGGTCCTAGCGGGGGTCCGACAGCGGGCCCTGGTGGCGATCCGGCGGCCGGTCTTGGCAGAGGTGCGGTGGCGGGTCATGGTGGGGGTCCAGCGGCGGGTCCAGCGGCGGTGGCGGGGGGGGTCCGGTGTGGGTGTCCTGGTGGTGTCCCGCTGGTGGTACTGTGGAAGGGCCTGGTACCACCAACGGGTGCCATATTGGAATACTCATCACTTGGGTATTCCAATATGGCGGTCGTCGTACTTCCGGTGCGGCACGGTGGATTGTGGGATTCGAGGATGTCTGGACGGAAGTGGATGTAGGTAAGTATATAATAGATAGATTTTTATTAGTATTGTTACTGATTATTGGGGTTTTCATTGGCTTTCAGGTGGATCGTGGCACTAGTTCCTAAATGAGGGTGGCCTTTGATATACTAGAGACTAGAGAGGAAGCCTCCTGTAGAGCCTATTACAACAAAAAGTCTTCATACAGTCACATGCACATGCCAGTGTTTTTGCAAAATGTAATTATTTAATATTTCTTTAGTACAGGTAGTGATATTGTTTGTTTTTGTATTTCTAGTGTTTTATCTATTTTTTTTAATTATTTTCATTTCTAGGCAAGATTTTTGTTCCATTCCCAGTGTGCATTTATACAAGCATTGTTCGTCACATTCAGTGGTCCCTTTGGGGCCTACATCCGGATCCCACAGCAAAATGGGATTCAGGTGTAAGCGCTGACATGGCCATTGACTATAATAGTGAAGACAGACACTCAGACCAAGTAGTCTGCATCTGGGTGTCCACTTTCAGTAGGCATATATTCCCCAAAATTATTCATAACCGAGCATACGGTGTCTCTGTCTGCACCATTATAATTATTGACCCCGTCGGAACATGTGCCTAAATCCTGTTTTGCGGAGGTTAGGACATAGACTCTGACAGGACGACTAAATGTGGTTAAGAACACAGTGTGAAAGCACCCTAACCCCACAGGGTCACTTTTTCACATAAATCTCTGTTTGATGGTACATAGTAGCTGTTGTTTAAATACAGTTGTGGCCAAAAGTATTGACACCCCTGCAATTCTGTCAGATAATACTCAGTTTCTTCCTGAAAATGATTGCAAACACAAATTCTTTGGTATTATTATCTTCATTTAATTTGTCTTAAATGAAAAAACACAAAAGAGAATGAAGCAAAAAGCAAAACATTGATCATTTCACACAAAACTCCAAAAATGATCCAGACAAAAGTATTGGCACCCTCAGCCTAATACTTGGTTGCACAACCTTTAGCCAAAATAACTGCGACCAACCGCTTCCGGTAACCATCAATGAGTTTCTTACAATGCTCTGCTGGAATTTTAGACCATTCTTCTTTGGCAAACTGCTCCAGGTCCCTGATATTTGAAGGGTGCCTTCTCCAAACTGCCATTTTTAGATCTCTCCACAGGTGTTCTATGGGATTCAGGTCTGGACTCATTGCTGGCCACCTTAGAAGTCTCCAGTGCTTTCTCTCAAACCATTTTCAAGTGCTTTTTGAAGTGTGTTTTGGGTCATTGTCCTGCTGGAAGACCCATGACCTCTGAGGGAGACCCAGCTTTCTCACACTGGGCCCTACATTATGCTGCAAAATTTGTTGGTAGTCTTCAGACTTCATAATGCCATGCACACGGTCAAGCAGTCCAGTGCCAGAGGCAGCAAAGCAACCCCAAAACATCAGGGAACCTCTGCCATGTTTGACTGTAGGGACCGTGTTTTTTTTCTTTGAATGCCTCTTTTTTTCTCCTGTAAACTCTATGTTGATGCCTTTTCCCAAAAAGCTCTACTTTTTGTCTCATCTGACCAGAGAACATTCTTCCAAAACGTTTTAGGCTTTTTCAGGTAAGTTTTGGCAAACTCCAGCCTGGCTTTTTTATGTCTCGGGGTAAGAAGTGGGGTCTTCCTGGGTCTCCTACCATACAGTCCCTTTTCATTCTGATGCCGACGGATAGTACGGGTTGACACTGTTGTACCCTCGGACTGCAGGGCAGCTTGAACTTGTTTGGATGTTAGTCGAGGTTCTTTATCCAACATCCGCACAATCTTGCGCTGAAATCTCTTGTCAATTTTTCTTTTCCGTCCACATCTAGGGAGGTTAGCCACAGTGCCATGGACTTTAAACTTCTTGATGACACTGCGCACGGTAGACACAGGAACATTCAGGTCTTTGGAGATGGACTTGTAGCCTTGAGATTGCTCATGCTTCCTCACAATTTGGTTTCTCAAGTCCTCAGACAGTTCTTTGGTCTTCTTTCTTTTCTCCATGCTCAAAGTGGTACACACAAGGACACAGGACAGAGGTTGAGTCAACTTTAATCCACGTCAACTGGCTGCAAGTGTGATTTAGTTATTGCCAACACCTGTTAGGTGCCACAGGTAAGTTACAGGTGCTGTTAATTACACAAATTAGAGAAGCATCACATGATTTTTCGAACAGTGCCAATACTTTTGTCCACCCTCTTTTTTATGCTTGGTGTGGAATTATATCTAATTTGGCTTTAGGACAATTCTTTTTGTGTTTTTTCATTTAAGACAAATTAAATGAAGATAATAATACCAAAGTTGCAATCATTTTCAGGAAGAAACTGAGTATTATCTGACAGAATTGCAGGGGTGTCAATACTTTTGGCCACAACTGTATAACCTCAATTGTACAAATTTTCTGAACCATCTTGTACTGACTGAAGATGCTCTTTAACCATTTTTCATGGTGACCACTCCTATAGTCCAGATAACTGTTTGTATCTACAGTACTTTCTTAAAGAAAGTAGATCCAGTTACAATTTTTACCCAATGTGCAAAATAAGTAGGAACAAATATTCAATCCGTTCTGTGTTATAGTTCAAAGTAATTTTGATCCCCACATTTATTCTCATTTAAGAGTGTGTAGAATGTGTTTACCTATTTATTCACTAACCTTACAAATAAATATCAGGTTTGCATAAGATGGGGTCAATTTTGAGCCCATTACTGTGCCCGATACTTTATGGTACATACAGTATGTCCATTAAAGGTAAAGTAATTATTAGATTGAGCAAATAGTAAGCTATCTAAAATAAATTGATTTTGTGCACAAGGAATGACTGTTGTTTTCCCGATAAGTCTTAACATATTTCATTTTTGTTACATCTATTGTTAGTAGCTCACATCCCTTCCCCCCATCTCATGTTATTACGCTCCCTTATTAGTTGATCCAAATATTTAAGGTAACTAGATAATTGAATTGCATATTTTGTAGAAAAAAATGCAGATAGTGAGAGAGATTTCCAGTGGGTAAGTTGATGCTTGATATGATAGGGTGACCTGGAGGATTGATCAGGGTCTTGTGAATATTTGGTAAGTGGTAGAAATAAAGAAAGGATGTCTGAGTGATAGTAAAAAAAAATCCTTTAATTTTCTAGGAGTAGATTATTATCGACGGCTGTGGATTAAACTTTCAATATTCCTTGTTATTGTTGGGTCAGATGTAGTACTCTTATAGAAAGCAGAGTCAGAAAAATGTAATTGGCTTCCAAAAGGTTGTATTGAGCAACTATTCCCATTCTCTTATCAGCAGACTTAATAATAATATTACCATATTAGGAATACTTCCATGCACCGCCTGCTACTATTTCAATAATTGATGCCCGCCACAATTTTCTTTTGGTAGAGCATTGCAATCCATGGCCACTAGTACATGAGAAGTGGCAATAAAGTGACCCTGATCCTCTATTGGGTGGAATACAGATTTTGGTTCTGACGCACCAATCTGTGTGATAGTTCTGTCAAGGTTAGTCAACCGACCACACTCTTGTGGTTTCATTAAAGGGAATCTATCAGCAGGTTTTTAATATGTTATTTGAGAGCAGCATTGTGTAGGTGCAGAGACTTCTAGTGATGTGTCACTTATTAGGTTGTATGCTGTTGTTTCCGTACAATGAATGTTTTATCACCAGAATATTATCACTGCCCAGACCAGCATCCTCATGCCAAGTGGTCCATCCAACCCATCTCCACCGATAAGCAACCTATTGTCAATGTACAGTGTACATCGACAGCTGTGGTTTGGGTTGGGTTAGCGCTGATTGTGTCATAACTGAAGCACCCAGTAAACTCAGTGACACATCGCTGGATTCAGGGTCTCTGTGCATTTTTAGAGAATATTTCCAAAGTAAGAGCAAGAGAGTTATTTGCAGTCAATACAAGAAAATACACCATATTACACCATACATCATACTACACACCAGATTTAGATATGGGTATGAATGATGCTTTTTGGATCCCAGTTGTCATTGTTGGCACTCTCTCTCTAGTTCCTTAAGCAAACTTTGCCACTTAGCACTTATAATTCAGATACAAGTATCTGAAACCTATAAAAGTCTAGAATAACATTAAAAATAAATATAAGTATATGTTTCTATATATGCTGGGGAAAAAGGAAATCTCTGCTGATAATTTAAAGGGAACCTGTCAGCTTGAAAATGCATTCTAAAGAACAGGTGGGAGTGGAGAGCAGTGAATATTAATTCTCTTTAGTAGTGGGCACAGGTGATCGCTCAGCAGACCAAACCCAAATTTGATTTTTTATTAGATCAAAATTATGCCCACATATCTCCCCGTGATGAACTTATGTGGGAGCTGGTTGTGGGATGTGCTAAGTCCTTCAGAATTTTATGAGATTCCCACCATTCAGGATGGGATATCTTCACCCCTGGAGATCCACGTTGATGGATATCGTCATCATCATGATTCCTATAGCAATTTGACTTTTCAATAGAGATGAAATATGGCATGTATAGCATCATCCATAGGAACAATATTAAGGTGAAAGGGTTCTTCCGGCTATACGGTGATGTGAGTGAATGTGTTATATCTGTCCCTTTGTTGCAATGCCAAAAATAATTTCCCATAAATACTGGATCGATGCACAAACCCAATATTCACCACTTACCACTAGCTCCAAAAAGTCTCAGCAAAGTTCTTTATTCAGAGAAAATGCCTTTCTTGGAATAAAGGAAGCCCATACACTTCTCACTACTTTTTCTCAAAGCATCTCTGTTGTAATTACCTGGTCACTGTAGGATGTCCCTACTTCAAGGGAAGTTGAAGTGTTAGTTCACTTTCATGTAATTATTTTCCCTGTTCTGTATAATTAATCCCATATGATCAATGTGGAGTCCTATCTCAATGGAAGTTGAAGTGTCCGCTCTTCTCCCTTCTCTGGAGATGTCTTTTTAATTTTTTTATATGACATGTATTGTTTTATTTCTGTCCAGAGACCCCCATTGATTGCTCAAATAACTGCTCTATGGTCTCTAGAAGTGAGCTATCCGCTGAGCAGTGGTCATCGGGAAAAACGATCAGTGCAAGCAAGAAATCCCTTTAAACCCTGACATTTGTACACATAGACAAACAAGGTATTATTTGTTTTCTCATTCCTTCTATTAGCAGGCGCTGGGTGATTAAAGCACAGATTTGGCACCGTAAGAAGGTAAATGGTGAATCATTTTTATGAATAAAATATATTGTTTGGTACATTTTATTCTCCAGGATAAATTACTTTCCAGAGATGCAATGTTAATATCATTAAAATTCAATCACTTGTTCTTCTTAAGAAAAAATATTGTTAAAGCAAAATTACATTCAGATGAATATTGATGTGAAAAATCTGCTGATATATGAAAGTGGCTTTAAATACAGTTCTAAAAGTAATGTTTCAGTAAAAATAACCTGGAGATTGAAACAGGAACAACGGCAATTGTACGAGCAGTTCCAAGCAGAAACATTTCTCGGTCTAACAGGATTGTATTATAAAATTACATGGTATAAATCGATAATCTGCATCCCGTGCCCTGCTGTGGGCCCATATTGCTCCTCTATGTGCCTCTGATCTTTTCCAGAGGCATAGGGAAGTTTTTGTGCACCCATCTGTCATATTTATGATTTGTAACGTGTATTTTTATATACTTTTGATTTGACGTTATCTCTAATTGTAATGGTTCATTTTTCCCTTCTCCATCTGGTCCAGACCTCTATGATGACTTCTCCCATTCTGTTTTGTCTCTGCAGAATGTAGAACAGAGACATTATTTCCTTGTCGCTTTTCCAAGCACGCGCCTCATTTTTCCACCACATCAACAAAAAAACCCATAATGATACAAACATTTATAGTGCAACATGCAATAATCCCTCCCATTGCAATACATGGTTTCAGTACCCCATTATTGTGCCCCTCACCGTAATAGTGCCCCACAACTCTAACAGCTCCCAGTTTGTTCCTTCACACAATAACATGCCCTTTGTTCATCCATATAATAACGATGTCCTCTTTGTGCCCCCACACAATAGTAATGCTCCATTTGTGCCCTCACACTGTAACATTTCCCCTGATATGCCACTAAGCCCAATATTAATGTCCCCATTGTGTCCCAACATCATCATAATGCCCCTTTTTTCCTCCACAGTGCAATAATTCTCCTGATGTGCCCCAATATGTTATTAATGCCCACTTTGGGCCCTCACACTGTAACATTTCCCCTGATATGCCACTTAGCCCAATATTAATGTCCCCTTTGTGCCGCTATACAATAATAATGAGAACGCAGATATCATTTAAAGAGGTTTCTGCCTGTGGATCTGGCTGTTTCGCCTTCTGTCTGGGCCCAGTCACAGTCACACCATCTGCAGCGGTGATCATTACCCCACTGGTCAGAAGTCACTGTTGGGGTTCAATGGGCACTATTGTATTCTGTTGTATGACAGATCTGGCAATGTGTCGGGGAATGTGTTGTAAAAACAAAAACCATGGCACGGGTGTGAACACTTTAGGAATTTATAGTAAATTCACAGGATATGCTATCATTATTTGATCGATACAGAACCAACTTCTGGTATCTACACTTATCTCCAGAATGAGGGTCTCACTTTGACTGTTACTATTGACTTCCGGGAGCAACTGTAAGAGCCAGAGATATGAGCTGCCACCTCTTCATTCCGTTTCCACTGGGATGGGGGAGCATCTGCCTACCACCTTACCAGGTGGGACAGGTCATACCAGCCCTCTAAATCGATGTAGATGTGGAACAAAGTCATAGATTACCTAAACAATTTGCACATGGTAGTCGGAAAATGCTGTAGCCACTTTAGTTGGGGGAAAGAAGAGGGGACCTTGGAATCAGCAGATTGGGGGCAGAAGCATGCAATAAGGAAGAAGTAGGTAATTTACTTTGCATTTCAAAGACAATATTACATGTTTATGTCAGCGCGGAGAGTCACTTTAACAGATATAAATTGGTAGCATACGTGCAATATTTTCATTACTTTTTGTGTTTTCACTTATTTCTCTGGTTTTATTTATTTTACACTGGTCCAAAAAATGAACAATTTGTGAAGTTTAGAAAACACTCCTTATAGAACTTGCTTAATATTTTACATTTGATGTGTTGTGGCTGCTTATCTTATTTATTTACTGATAAGGAGTGATGGGCAGACCCGTGGATGTTTGGGTTTGTCGGGTTCAGCCGAGCTTTATAAAAAAAAAGTTTGGTTCAGGTACCAGAATGGTAACTAAACTTGATCCCGAGCCCCATTCAAGTGAGAACAGGCGTCACTGATGAGAGTATTCACCAGCCGACATCTGTGCATAATAAGAAATTTGTCAGTGAGATATATAATTAATGCAGTTGTGTGTAGCTTGCTGTACATGTGTGTTGCTAGGGGCAGTATGCAAAAAAAACCCTGTTTGGGAGAGAAGAACAGACAATTTGCGGCGCCCTAAGTGCGTAAACACAATATTGTGGTCTTTAAAGGGTGCACAATTTTATGCATTCACCTGATAGAAGACTAATATAGCTTTGGATTATGTATCCTCAAAAATCCTTCCTTTTGGGATACTTCTCAGAAGACAGGGCTTGCAGCTTGCCTCGGGTGGATCCAAGTGAAAGAGCCAGGTTCAGGCTCACACAGGATGAGTAAATCAAGAAAAACACATCCAGCCCATAAACGGCAGCGCTTCCCAGGACTCACATCCAAAGATGATATTCCATAATTTTTTATTTCATGGGTTAAAAAAGAGATACAGCGCGTTTCGGATACAGTGTATATCCTTCATCAGGTATCATAAAAACACAGTACAAACCCTAATAGTATAAAATTCAGTTACACTTATATATAGTAGCAACCTTTTATCCCAGTCTCAGAAACTTGATTTAGGGTGTGGACCAAATTCAGGAACACAGTTCAGGAACACACCCACTGATTGATCCAACCTTGACAACATGGATGCAAGACAGAAAAAAAAAAAAAAACCCAAAAGGAAAAAAAGCCCAGAGAGAAAAAAAAAAAAAAAAAGCAACGTTCAAACTCTCTCTATGATATCATTCAATCCATTTGGATATAATGTTCCCAGACGATATATCCAAAACGTTTCTTTACGGTTTAAAAGAGCATTCCTATTTGCAACTCCAGAGGGTATCTGCTCCACCGGAGTTACTTTTATGTTAAAAATTTTGTTATGTTTAATTAGTAGATGCCTTGAGAGACTATGTTTTAAAAAGCCGTTTTTTGCTCTATTTCTGTGAACATTAATGCAGGACCGCAGTGTCTGCACAGTGCGTCCCACATATTGCAAACCGCAACTGCATGTGATTACATATACAACAAAATCACTGTTACAGCCGAGTCTTTGTGAAATCTCAAAGACCTCACCAGTACTATTACATTTGATGGTTTTAGCCCCGTGATCTAGGATCCCACAGGTACAACATTTTTTAGAGGTGCATTTAAAAACTCCGGTTCCTTGAGAAACACCACATAAAGTTTGATCCATACTTTTTTTTATAGTTTTTTCCTTTTGAATCCAACTGTTTTTTTAATTTACTGGGGGCCACCACATTTTTCAAAGTTTCCCCCCTTCTATATGTTATCCCTGGTTTATCAGGGAGATGTTTTCCCAAAACAGTGTCACGCTTCAAGATATACCAATATTTTGAAAGCACAGTTCTTATTACTTTATTTCCCCTATTGAATGTGGTCACAAAATTCAATTTCCAGCGATCATCACTTTTTTCTCTACCAATGGTCAAATTATCCCCCTTCCTATTTTTTCCTTTTAAACATTCCTCCTGTGTTTTTACTTTATTATCCCTATATGCACTAATTATCAAGTTTTTTGGGTATGTTTTTTCCTTAAATTTTCTTTTTAGAATTTTAGACTGAGCTACATAATCAGATTCTCTCGTACAATTCATGCAGTTGCGGTTTGGTATCCTTATGTAATATACCATAAATCTATATACTGATTTAAGAGAATAAATGGTGAGGTCACTATACAATTGATATTTTCCACAGTCTCAATATCTGGAAGAACAATGCCTCAAACGAGGCCAAAAAAGGGGACATAGAAACCCGTAATATCTCCACTGATGTCTTTGAGAGAGGCATCAATATGTAGCACAGAGGTCTTTCTGGCTAGCAGATCTATGAGCCTACGTTCAAGGGGGTGGTAGAGGTGGACAAAATCAGACACTAGATAATTCTCTGGTTTACCACCCTAAAAATCGAAGAGAGACTGTGATTTATTTTACATCTGCTTAATAATGCATCAATACAACTGAAGGCTTCATGAATCATTTCAATGGCAGCTTGGAAATTCCCTAAGCAGAGTTGCCAGTTGGCACGAGAATGCACATCTGCAGAACAGGTTTTCGTGGGAAAGTTTGAATACACCGTTAACAGGTTTATCCAACTCCCTTGTGGCAGTAAAGCTGCTCGTACATATTAGGCCGCATGGTGATCCTGAAATCTGTGAGGAAGGGGGGTTGGTAGGTTTTTACTCAAGGGTTGGACTTACTGATTATTTTGGGGTAATTCTGATATTGCAGCTAAATCCTACTCACTTGAATGGATCTGATCTGCGATTCCAGATACAACACCAAAGACAAAAGTGACACCGTTTCTACAAGAAAGGAGCCTTGTATTTCTAAAGGCAGGAAGTCTCTCTAGGTTTTATGCCCACAGAAAACTACAGCGGCAAAAACTACTGCAAATTTTGTTGCAGAAACTTGTCGCCTTCTGCATTCCAAAAGATGAAAAGGTAAAATCCACAGCACAATATTTTCCCTGCGGCACGTCAATAAAATGTCATCCATAACGCTGCCACTAAAATATGCAATAAACTTTCCAAGCAAAAAAAAAAAATCAATCTAGAAAATTCCACTGCGTAAACATCCCATGTGCACAAACCCTGAATCTTTTAGGTCTAATCTTGTTATATTTAAGATTATCTTGATTTTTTTCTTTGTAAAAATTTTAGAATTCTTAGAAGTTAGAAATAATGGGATTTTTGCTGTATCGTGTAATCTCACCAGATATGACTCCATTTCTATTCTGTCATTTCTAAGCCCCATTGTTTCTGAGCATCGGGATTTCAGCAGTGCAGAATTATGTTCCTTTCTGACCTCCATAGCTGTGATCAAGGACATGTGGCTCTCAGGACACATATGGAGTAGTCATTTCGCAACAGCTGGAAAACTGCAGGTTGCAGGGTCCTTGCTGGATCCTAACACTTTGATCACTGATTATATTGAGGGGAAGGTCCTGGCAGCTGTAAGTAGCACTGCGGGAAGCCTGTCTTAGGCCAATATAAGTGCTTACAGCATACTGTACCTACAAATACATATATAACATAACCAGTTATTACCACCATATAAACAGGAGCAATCAGTGAATTAACTATGATTAGGTAGATGATTATTTGTTCGTCATTGGTCTTATCCCATGTTATCCATCCAGACCATGATGCAGCTCTGCAGACATTGCTACCTGAGACTGGCTCTGTCAGTATGTGTCACAACTTACCCCCATGGCAGCCACAATATTCCCAAACCAGCCTCCATGCCCCAATGCCAGCTGTTATGCCCTACATGCAAGTCCTAAGGAACTACACTTTCAAAACTCCAACCCATGCTCACCTTCTGGAGCGGGTGCAATGGGCAAAGTCACTCCTTGTGGAGAGTGCCAAACCTCTGTAAGAAGACTTATAGGCCATGCAATGCTCCTCTGGAAAATTAAATAAGTAAATTAACTCTTCAGAGAGGACAAGGACTCTAGTGCCACCTACTGGAAGTTACAATGCAAATGGTCAATATTGACCCTTTAACGAGCCTTGCCACATGACTTAGGATGAAAACCGAAAAAGACACTCTATTTACATACACATGTTTTGGGGTATTTGGACTCTCATCAGTGCAAAGGAAAATACTTGTCATTCCCGCCATGTCTGTTATGCCGCATGAGCCCTGGAGTAGTGTGCACGCGCACCGAACTATCATGCCTGCCATGTCTGTTATGCCGCATGAACCCTGGAGCAGTGTGCACGCGCACCGAACTATCATGCCCGCCATGTCTGTTATGCCGCATGACCCCTGGAGCAGTGTGCACGCAGCCATCTCTGCTCTGCCTGCAGCAATACTCTCTGTGTTCCTGGAGCCCCTGATCATGTGACCTTTCCTATGTTCCAGCACAGTCTGATCCAGCTATCATCTCTGTGATCCTGGGGACCCTGACAATGTGACCTTTCCTATGGTCCTCTCTATGGCCTTGGAGGACTCGACCATGTGATCCTCTCTATGATCCTGGAGGATCTGAACCTGAAGTCCTCCCCTGGTCCTAACCCGGAAGTGCAGGTGCTAATGCCCTATATCAGACTGCCCCTTCCTATGGTCGGGGCCTGTGTATCGTGTTGCTTCCCTGCATGGCTGCTTGGTCTGCTGGGTCGCTCCCTGTATTCTGTGCCCCTGCACTCTGCCCTGTAGTGCGTCTCTGCACACGCTCTGTGCTTGTATTCTTCCTCTTGTCCCGTGCCATGTCTTGTGTTGTCTCTTGTGCCGTGTTTTGTCCTTATTATGCTTTGACTTGTTGTACTTTCTATGTTCTCTGCCTTTGCCTGTTTTCGCCATGTCTTGTCCTTGCCATGCTTTGCCTTGTAGTACTTCCTATGTTCTCTGCCTTGCCTGTTTCGCCATATCTGGTCTTTGCTAGTCTGAGCCTTGTAGTACTTCTCATGTTCCCTGTCTTTGCCTGGTTCTCCTTACTCTGTCTTCTGGTGCTCGCTAGCACATTCCATGTCTAGTCTCAAGGTTCTGCCTTGACCCGGCTCTGGGCTTCGGCCTACGCTCCGCTGCTAGACTCTGTCCTATGGTGCTCTCTAGCACATTTCCTGGCTAGTCTCAAGGTTCTCCCTTGACCCGGCTCTGGGCTTCGGCCTACGCTCCGCTGCTAGCCCTATACTCTCTCTGACCCGGCTCTGTGCTTCTGCCTATGTTTCGCTCCTTGTTCTGTACTTTGCCTTGCCTTGCCTTGTTTCTTGCCTTGTTTCTTCGTGTGCCCTTTGCATGCGCCTGGCCTTGCCTAGCCTCCTGTTTGTGCCTCAGCCATGCCCGCCCTAGCCGTGCCCGCCTGCTTGTGCCTCAGCCGTGCTCGTCGGCCAGTGACAGCTGTCGCCTGTTATGCCCCAGCCGGGTTTGCCTCAGTCTTGCCCGTCTGTCTGTGCCTCAGCCCGACCAGCTAGCCAGTGCCTCAGCCATTCTCTCTGTGCTTCCTTGCACCCACGCTGTCTCTGCACTGTGCATTGCGTGCCCTCTTAGCACGCGCAGGCCATAGCCTGCTCCTTGGCATACCTCCCCATGCTTCTCTAAAAGTACACGCAGGTCTTGCCATGTACCCTGTTGTGCCCTCTAGCACACGCAGGCCCTTGTCTTAGCCTGAACCATGGCGTGCCCCTCTGCACGTGCAGGACCTTAGCCTGAACCCTGGGGGCTCCTCTAGCACGCCCAGGACCTTGGACCTTGAACCCTGGCGTGTCCCTACATACGCACCATGTCTCGTACTTTGAACCCTGACGTATCCCCTACACACGCACCTTGCCTTGCACCTTGCCCTGGACCCTGGTGTGCCCCTAGCACGCACCCTGCCTGGAACTTTGCCTTGGACCTTGGCGTGTTCCCTAACACGTATTATGTCTTGAACTCTGTCGTGCCTCCTTTCCTGAACCCTGGTTTACCTGCCGGATGCCCAGAACCTGCCAATCACTGCCAGAGATCGTAAGCCTGACGACTGCGGCCTGATGTCCAGAGCTGATGTCCGCAGCCTGATGCCCTGATCCTGTCGATCCTTGCCAGCTGTCCGGAGTCCGATGCCATCGAGCCCTTGCCTGTACCCAGGGGCTGTATTGCAGGATGTTGGGGGTAGGAGGGGAGATGCTAGGGAGCTAGGGGGGCTTAGCGGGACTACCAGGGCTGAGGTGCCCGGGTTGAGGGATATTTTAGACAATATCTCACTAATTTTGAGGAGATTGGAGGAGGGTGTAGTTGGGGAAGCAGCTCCATCCCCGGCGGGGGCATGGTTAGTGGATCGGGGTTCCGGGACCCAGCCAGTAGGTGAGGTGCTGCGCTCGGTCGAATGCGATGCGGGGTCATTGGCGGGGGTATCTGTCTCGGTGCAGACAGAGACAGATAAGGGTGATAAAATTAAGTTGGACGATAGGGCAAAAGGGGAGGTTTATGTGTGTTTTGAGGGGCCTTTGGGCGCCCATTTAAAAAAAGAATCATAGAATCATAGAATCGTAGAGTTGGAAGGGACCTCCTGGGCCATCTGGTCCAACCCCCTGCTCAAAGCAGGATTCGCTAAATCATCCCAGTTAGATGTCTGTCCAGCCTCTGTTTGAAGACTTCCAGAAGTAAAAGAAAAGATCTGGCGGGATGAGTACGTGGAGATATTTTCCCTTCTTCCGTTGGAAAAATTTAACCTGGATAAGGGGAAGAAGGACGATAGTAAAAAGGAAGAGGAGGAAAAGAGGAGGTGGCGACTGATTCCGCAGACTTTTGTGAACTGGATGCAGGCATTTGCTATTTTGGCAAGTGTCATAGGTGAAAAGTCTCCGGACAATTGTTCTGGTTTGTTTTGTTATTTAGATGCTATTGGGGAGACGCATCGGGTTTATGGGGGTCAGGCGTGGCTGCGGTATGACGAGCAGTTTAGACAGAGGAAGGCGGTAAGGCCAGAGATAAAGTGGGATCAGAAGGATATCGGGCTGTGGCTGAAGGTTATGGCTCCAGTGAGGTATGGCCAGTCCTTTCACGGGAGCGGGGGGGGCGGCAGTCAGCAAGCAGGTCACGGAAGCGGTGGTCAGGCAACCCAGGGAAGAGAAAAGTCGGGTACTTGCTGGCAATTTAATGATGGGCAATGTAAGTACGGGAACAGTTGCAAGTTCAAGCACGTGTGCTCACACTGCAATGGCACTTCGCATGGGGCGTCAAAATGTTTTAAAAAAGGTAAGGGTAAGCCAAACGTGGGTGCCGGTCAAGGGGGAGAGTCCGGTGAGAGTTCGAGAGATGGCCCCCTTTCTAAATAGGTATCCAGCTCGGGTGGAGGCAAGGGTTATTTGGGATGGTTTTGTTGAGGGCTTCAAGATTCCACCTCCTGGCCATGAGGTTCCTGTCTCATTCAAGAATTTGCGTTCGGCAATGCTGCATGCAGAGGTGGTGGACGTGAAGTTAAAAAAAGAAGTGGAATTGGGCAGGATGGCGGGTCCGTTCCCCAAGGCTCCATTAGCGGGTGTAGTTGTTTCCCCTTTGGGGGTAGTTCCGAAGAAGGAGCCTAACAAGTTTCGTTTGATTCAGCATTTGTCATATCCGAAAGGTTTGTCAGTCAATGACGGTATTGATAGAGAGTTGTGTTCCGTGGAGTATACCTCTTTTGATATGGCGGTGCTTTGGGTGCGTCGGTATGGTTCAGGGGCTTTGCTAGCTAAGACAGACATTGAGTCTGCGTTTCGGTTACTGCTGGTTCATGCAGATAGTATCCCGCTTTTGGGTTGTTTTTGGAATGGGAGTTTCTACCTAGATAGGTGTTTGCCGATGGGTTGTGCGATTTCGTGTTCATTGTTTGAGACGTTTAGTACTTTTTTGGAATGGGTGGTGAGGGATGTTACAGGCACACAATCGATCATTCATTACCTGGATGATTTTCTTTTCATTGGTCCCCCGGACTCGCCGTTGTGTAGGAACGCATTGGCAGCCATGTTTTGGGTGGCTGAGCGCTTTGGGGTGCCGTTGGCATCAGAAAAGACTGAAGGCCCTAAGACCGTTATAAGTTTTTTAGGCATCATCATTGATTCAGAAAGGATGGAGTGTCGTTTGCCAGAGGACAAACTGTTGGTGTTGAAGCAGGAGGTGGATAGGGTTGCAAAGTTGAAAAAAGTGACCCTGAAGGAATTGCAATCTTTATTGGGGAGATTGAACTTTGCCTGTAGGATCATGCCTATGGGTCGCATTTTTTCTCGTCGCCTGGCTGGTGCGACGGCGGGAGTAAAAGCTCCGCACCATTATGTTCGGTTGAATAAGGAGCATAGGGAGGATTTGATGGTTTGGCAGAATTTTTTGCGGGAGCACAATGGTCGGTCGTTGATGCAGGAGGAGACTTTGAGCAATTTTGATTTTGAGATTTATACGGATGCAGCGGGCGGCTCTGGTTACGGCGCCTACTGCAAAGGAAGTTGGAGCGTTGGACGGTGGCCTCCGTCGTGGAAGTTGTTGGGTTTTACAAAAAATTTGGCATTGTTGGAACTGTTTCCAATAGTGGTAGCTGTTTTCGTGTGGGGTCCCATGTTTGCGAATCGGAAAGTGTGTTTCCATTGCGACAACGCAAGTGTAGTGGCGGTGATTAACAGTTTGACTGCCTCTTCTCCCCCTGTGATCAAGTTGGTTAGGGTTTTGGTGCTTCGTTGTTTGGAGTTGAATGCAGGGATTTCCGCAGTGCATGGGCCCGGTGTTACGAATTCAATAGCAGACTCTTTGTCTCGTTTTCAGTGGGGGCGTTTTCGAGAGCTGGCGCCAGGAGCGGATGCCACGGGCGTGGAATGCCCTTCTCATCTGTGGAAGGTGATTATGGACGAGCGGGACGACTGATTCGGGAATCGTTATCACATCAGACATGGTCGGCCTACGAATCTTCGTGGCGAATATGGGAGAGTTGGATGATTGAATGGGGTGGGGTTAGTAGCGAGGAGGATAGGGTGTTAGCGGTATTGTTCTTAATTGGGAGGGCGGCTGACAGCGGTTGGTCTGCTGCTAAGGTCAACAAGTTTGTAGCGGGTTTGGCTTTTGGTTTTAAATTACAGGGAATGACAGATGTGACCAAAGCTTTCTTGATAAGACAGGCTTTGAAGGGGTTTCGTAGGGGTAAAAAGGTGTGCGATAAGAGAAGGCCTATTTCGTTTAGTATGTTGGAAAGTTTAGGAAAAGTCCTGGAGGGTATTTGTACTTCTGAATTCGAAGTGGCGCTTTTTAGGTTGGCTTTCTCTTTGGCCTTTTTTGGAGCAATGCGCATTGGTGAGGTGGTGTCAGGCAGCAAGGTTTCAGCCGGTGGGGTGTTAGCTGAGGACGTGGATTTTTGGGCGGGGGGCATTGTTTTCTGGATTCGGCGTTCAAAAACGGATCAGTTGGGTAGGGGCAGACGAGTGGTTTTGGGCCGAGTCGGAGGGGCAGTCATGTGTCCATACAGTTGTTTAAAATCATATTGGGAGGTGTGGGCAGGTAGGGCGCGTCCGCTGTTGTGCCATGCGGATGGCACCTATTTGTCTCGCTTCCAGATTATGGCGGTCTTGAAGAAGGGATTGTTAGAATTGGGCCTTCCCCTGGACAGGTATGGGTCCCATTCTTTTAGGATCGGGGCTGCAACTGAAGCGGACAGTCTGGGCCTGGGGGCGGAGGCGATCAAGGGCATTGGGAGATGGCAGTCAGATCGTTATTTACTTTATGTTCGGCGATAAATTGTGTTGGTTGTATGTCCAGGACTGTATTTTTTCCATAATCTGTTATGTTTTTTCAGGTGGCGCCCCCTTTCTTGCCTGGATATTTGGACACTCGTATGTGTATTGGGGTGCGCTACGGGCTGATGCAAGGCCAGATGGGAGGCAATTGGGCTTTAGGAGGGAGCAGGTTCTGGTCCGTTGGTTGGGTTTCCGTGGGTTGGTGTGGAGCAGGGTGCTACCGGAATTGGCTAAGTCCGCACGTCTGGACAGAACCCCCGATGTTATTGTAATACACGCGGGGGGTAACGATTTAGGGGTCAGACCGGTGTGGGAACTAATAAGGGATATACGTGCTGATTTTTTAAGACTGTGGACATCTTTTCCGAATGTGGTGACTGTATGGTCGGACGTGGTTCCTAGAAAGAGGTGGAGACAAGTGAGGTCTTTAAAGGGGATTAATCGGGCTAGGGTAAAACTGAATCGGGCAGTGTCAGGGTTTGTGGCTAGAAATGGTGGAATTAGCGTTAGGCACTTTGAATTGGAGGCAGGTGTCGGTAACTTTTGGCTGGCCGATGGAGTGCATTTAAATTCTATTGGTGTGGATTTGTGGGCATTGGCAATCCAGGAGGGGATTGAGAGGGCCTTGGTGGTTTTGGGGCACTCACGAGCCTGAGGTGGTCAGGGCTGTTCGTGGTTGGCGGGGGGTGGGGTTCTTGGAGTTGGCGGTGATTGGTCGGGGAAGGAGTTGGAAGTAATATTCCCGACAATTTAAATGGGTATGGGGGATCTGGCTTTTGGTGATGGGCTCTGGACGGGGTTGTTACCTCGGGAGCTCTGGTGGTTAGTCTCCCGGAACGGGAGTTACGGTGCCCTCGAGCTGGGCTGGATGGCTGAGGGTAACATGGTGGTAGATTTTGAGGTTTTATAGCCAGATCTTTTAGCTCCAAGAACCCTCCCCTCGTATTATTTGCATTAAGATTAATATTTTATGTTTATTGTTAATGTTGTTAGTTCATTAATAAAATCGGCCGCTGTGGCCAAAATTATCCAAAGAATTAAAAAGTTGTAGTGTGCGTTATTTGAGGAGTGGGGGGAATATTGGGAGCTGGGTAGGTATTAATATAAAGGAAAAACTGTAGTAGCCATATGCGGTCAAGAAGGGGGCGGGGGAGGGCACAGCCTAGAGGAAGCCCCCCCATGACTGCAATTGGCGGGCACGTTTTGAATTATTGGCAGTTTTAAAATGATTGGCTGGAAAGGGGCAGGGGAGGGGTTCGGGGTGGGGGGGCAGTCTGGTGTGGAAAAAGTGCGGGAAGAAGGTCACTTCATCATCAGCAGAGGAGAAGAAGACCCACCCACCCTCCCTGTTGTGCGGTCATACAGGGTGAAGGATTAGGTGATTCCTGTGTTGTTATGTGCTTATATTAAAAAAAAAAAAAAAAAAAAATTTTTAACACAGTTAATGGTTAGATATGTCAAGGGCAAGAGGTATTTGGGTGAAACTTCCTACGAGGCGTTGTTATTGCCGTCGTCACAGTGGCTTCGGGGCGGGGGGTGGGGTTCTTGGAGTTGGCGGTGATTGGTTGGGGAAGGAGTTGGAAGTAATATTCCCGACAATTTAAATGGGTATGGGGGATCTGGCTTTTGGTGATGGGCTCTGGACGGGGTTGTTACCTCGGGAGCTCTGGTGGTTAGTCTCCCGGAACGGGAGTTACGGTGCCCTCGAGCTGGGCTGGACGGCTGAGGGTAACATGGTGGTAGATTTTGAGTTTTTATAGCCAGATCTTTTAGCTCCAAGAACCCTCCCCTCGTATTATTTGCATTAAGATTAATATTTTATGTTTATTGTTAATGTTGTTAGTTCATTAATAAAATCGGCCGCTGTGGCCAAAATTATCCAAAGAATTAAAAAGTTGTAGTGTGCGTTATTTGAGGGGTGGGGGGAATATTGGGAGCTGGGTAGGTATTAATATAAAGGAAAAACTGTAGTAGCCATATGCGGTAATGCATGTCCTTTGTCATCAGACACTCGTGTCTTCCTTGAGCCGGCCGTCTGGTTCCAGCAGTCGTGGTGGCTCACCCCCTTGGTCTTGCCCCTGACACTCCCTGTATAGGGGGTGGTTCCTCACAAGGTTAGCTCGCCCTAGGTGGGTGGGTGCCATGACCCAGAGGGTCCAGTCTAAAGAAAACAACGCTGCCACAATAGTGTCTGGTGTGGCATTTATCCTGTCATGTGGCAGGGGTCAATATTGACTTTTAAGATTTCTACTTCCAGTAGGTAGCAATAGAGATCCTGTTCTCTTCTCTTAAGAAACAATTTGCATATTTAATTTTCCAGAGAAGCATTGTATTGCCTATAAGTCTCCTTACACTGGCTTAGGCACACTTCACAAGGAGAGACATTACCCTTTTAGACCCCTGTCAGAGGCCTCTCATCCACCCAACTCAGACCTCTTGCGTTGTACTGATGAGGAGTAAACATCCTGAAACATGTGTCAGCAAATAGAGTGTCTGGTTTGGGTTTTATCTTAAGTCAATGGCTAGGCTCATAAAGGGTCAACATTGACTTTTAGGATTGTTACTTCCAATAGGTGGTGCTGGAGTTAAAGTCCTCTTGATTTTCACACCTCCTGAAGGTACCTCCTTCTTACATCCGTATGTTTGATGCAATGATGTCCACCACTGACACAGACATACCCATCTTTTAACATGGTTATAACAAGCAATAAGAAAATATCCATTTTTTACATTGCTGACTTCATTTAGAGAACTATGAACCTTTTTTAATTTCTTGCTGAGACAATTTTGAAGAAATAGTTTCCGACTTCTTTTAATTACTATTTAATGCTCTGTATAGGAGCCAGAAGTGCCTCTTGAATATCTATGAAGTTTCTCTTGAGCTGGATATGCCCTAGATTGGATGTGTGGATGAATATATACTTTTTTTTCTCATTTATTATCAGTGCAGATGATTTGTGGTAAATGCTACAAAACAACAAGGAGTTTATTAACGGAGGAGAAAGGACTTGTAATTGCATTTTTGCGATGAAAGTAGCAATGAACGAGGCACTCTCAGGGGAATAATTACTTTTGCCTGGAGATGTTTCAGCTTTAATTTATACAAAAGATTATTACAAAAGTTTGTTGTCCAAACGGTGGATAAATTCACTCAACTTTACCTGCCAGAGGGGAAAAAAAAGAATGTATGCCTGTGGTGGCATTTTAATACATTTTTCAGTCTACGTTAAATGGGCTCTGAAAAAGTCCCACTGTTCTTCATGGGTGGTTTTTGGTATGGTGAGTGAATACATGGAGTCTTGGGGAGAAAAAAAATCACATTCATTGTTTTTGGACTTTAATCAATCACTTAAAAGGCAGGTGCAGACAAGCCGATTTTCGGTCTGAGTGTAATCTGACAATACATCGGATCGCACTCGAACCAACGTTAGCTTATTGGGCCGTGCACGTCTGATTTTGATCCGCTACATGCTTGAGTTTGAACCAATATTCCGATACACTTGGCCACTTAAGTCCATGAAAAAATCAGACTGCACTCGGATGGCATCGGAGTGCAGTCTGATTTCCATGCATTGACACAATGGAGAAATTTTGTTTTCTTTCTGTTTAGATGGGGATCTACGTAAAAATAACTTTATCTGAATGTCTCGTAGTGCACTATTACTGTATTATAAGTCATCTCAGTGCGTCGCTTCCAAAGAA
This sequence comes from Dendrobates tinctorius, assembly GCF_039654945.1. Classification (NCBI taxonomy): domain Eukaryota; kingdom Metazoa; phylum Chordata; class Amphibia; order Anura; family Dendrobatidae; genus Dendrobates; species Dendrobates tinctorius. Next base: position 66,170,845 of record NW_027361738.1, on the reverse strand, counting down.
ATCAGGAGAAAATTCACTCAAGTGCACATAAATAGGATTCTTCACAGTTTCGCTAACACATTGTACAAATGTGTAAATGTGTCTGGTAAGTAAAGCCGTGGCTGCTTCTTCCTATCAAGTGATTTAAAAAAAATGGCTAAAATGTTTCTGAGCTGCACCTAGTGAACTATACCTAACTAGATGGAGGCCCGGTGCTATCGCATCGGGAGGGCGATAATGTCACGATGGGGGCAGGCTTTGCAGCGTTGAGAATCTCTCCCCCCCCATGTGCTCACCCACCTATCCACTCTTTCTTTCCCCATGTGCTGACTTCTCCCGCCTGTGCTCTCTTCTTTGATCTGTCTTCCCCATGTGCTAACCCCCTTGTCTGCTGTCTCTCTCCTTCCTGTGCTGTGTTCTCCCCTCATGTGCTGTCCAGTTTGAACTGTCTCCCCCGTGTGCTCTGTCTCTCTCACCCCTGTGAGCTTTCTCTCTCCCCATCTGCTGTCTTCTCCTCTCATGTCATCTCTTCTTTGACCTGGCGTACACACTGTGTGTGCGTGGTGCGACGGTGTTCCGCTGGTTGTACCATGCAAGAGGCTGGTACTACTAGCAGTTTCCATATTGAGACACCCATCACTTGAGTGTCCCAATATGGCGGTTGGTGAACTTCCACCGCTTGGAATTCTGGGATCCGGACACATCTGGACGGAACAGGATGTGAAAACATTACAAGGTAAGTATATATTAGATAATATCTATAATTCTCCATGATAAAGAGGATCTGTCACTTTCCATTTAATATGTAACTGTTTTATCGGTTCTAAATGCCGCTGTTCTCCTGAATCCGGTGTCATTTTCCCTTTGTTCCTGCTCCTCTCTGTTCCTGAGATACGGCCTCTTCTTCACTATACCTAAATTTACTCTTGTTAGCTAAGTGGGCAAGATGCTCAACTCTTCATGAGTATCACGCCCCCTTGGCTAACAAGATCACGTACAAGGAAGAGGGGGCCATATCTGAAGAATATCTGAAGAATGGAAAGGTGTCGGAGTTAAAGGAAACTAGCACCAAATTCATGGGTTAAAAAAGACATGATTGGCATAAGGTCCTCTTTAAAGGGAAGGTCCACTATGGCAACCATTTTTTTTTTTTATTGTTCCAATACATCTAAAAATAAAATATGAAGCAGCCTGGTAAATAGTTTGGATAAAAAGGAAACTGTCAGGTCTGTATAGGTATTATACATACCAATGTGCCTCTAAACCCAAGGGGTGTCCGCCGTGTCTCCAGGGTGCACGGGCGTTGCCCTAATGCTGTTCTGTAGGGTGCAGTACGGTGCGTGACTATAATGCTGGGTGTAGAGAGTAGTTGGGAAGCGCAGCTTTAGCAGATAATTTCCAAGGTTTGTGTCCAATGACCAATTTTCTTGTCCGAGTGCGATCAGTGGTTTTCATGGGTAGCACTCGTACCTCTAAATTTCTATGAGACGCGGTGCACATGTCCATGACCGAGTGGTCCCTGGAAAAAAAATTGGAGACGTCTGATTTTGATCCAAGAGTTGGATCAAAATCGTCAATGGGTCCATAAAAAAAAATCGAACCGCACTCGGATGTTGTGTGACTGTCAGAATGGGGAAGGTAAAGAAACTTCTTTTTCTCTCTCCGTATCTAAGAATTTCCAAAATAAAAATAAAATAAATAACTGTGAGCTGAAATACACGATGATCGCAGTTGATGGATAAATAGAAAAGTTTCCTTCCCTTTAGGTCCGTGTTCTCCGGGCGAAGAACTGCAAAAATCGGTGGAACAATGACCAATTTGGACCATTTCAACCCAACATGACAAGCGTCCTCTGGTGTCAAAATAATGACGGGTGCGTCTATCTCCGCGTAGCTCGTAGCCCTCCTGTTATAGATCGCCTGTGACTGTGGAGACGATTGTCAGCCCTGACGGTAACGAGTACTGAATAGTTGTAGTCTGCAGCGCATCTGATCTCTGATCTCAACTACAGTCATGGCCAAAAGTTTTGAGAATGACACAAATATTATATTTTCACATGATCTGCTGGCCTCTGGTTTTTATGTGTGTTTGTCAGATGTTTTTATCACATACAGAAATATAATTGCAATCATATTATGAGTAGCAAAAGGTTATATTGACAGTTAGAATGAGTTAATACAGCAAGTCAATATTTGCAGTGTTGACCCTTCTTCTTCAGGACCTCAGCAATGCTCCCTGGCATGCTCGCAATCAACTTCTGGATCAAATCCTGACTGATAGAGGTCCATTCTTGCAAAATCAATGTTTTTATTTTGTCTGAATTTGAAGGTTTTTGTTTGTCCACCCGTCTCTTGATGATTGACCACAAGTTCTCAATGGGATTAAGATCTGGGGAGTTTCCAGGCCATGGTCACAAAATCTCTATGTTTTGTTCCCTGAGCCATTTAGTTATCACCTTTGCTTTATGGCAAGGTGCTCCATCATGTTGAAAAAGGCATTGTTGATCGCCAAACTGCTCTTGGACGGTTGGGAGAAGTTGCTCTTGGAGGACATTCTGGTACCATTCTTTATTCATGGCTATGTTTTTAGGCAAAACTGAGAGAGAGCCCATTCCCTTGGCTGAGAAGCAACCCCACACATGAATGGTTTCAGGATGCTTGACAGTTGGCATGAGACAAGACTGGTGGTAACGCTCACCTGGTCTTCTCCAAATAAGCCGTTTTCCAGATGTCCCAAACAATCGAAAAGGGGATTCATCAGAGAAAATGACTTTACCCCAGTCCTCAGCAATCCACTCCCTGTACCTCTTGCAGAATATCAGTCTGTCCATGATGTTTTTTCTGGAGAGAAGTGGCTTCTTTGCTGCCCTCCTTGAGACCAGGCCTTGCTCCAAGAGTCTCCGCCTCACAGTGCGTGCAGATGCACTCACACCTGCCTGCTGCCATTCCTGAGCAAGCTCTGCACTGCTGGTAGCCCGATCCCGCAGCTGAAACAAGTGTTAAAAGTTTAAGAGACGGTCCTGGCGCTTGCTGGCCTTTCTTGGGCGCCCTGGAGCCTTTTTGGCAACAAGGGAACCTCTCTCCTTGAAGTTCTTGATGATGCGATAGATTGTTGACTCAGGTGCAATCTTTCTAGCTGCGATACTCTTCCCTGTTAAGCCATTTTTGTGCAGTGCAATGATGACTGCACGTGTTTCTTTAGAGATAACCATGGTTAACAGAAGAGAAACAATGATGCCAAGCACCAGCCTCCTTTTAAAGTGTCCAGTGGTGTCATTCTTACTTAATCATGACAGATTGATCTCCAGCCCTGTCCTCATCAACACCCACACCTGTGTTAATGGAGCAATCACTGAAACGATGTTAGCTGGTCCTTTTAAGGCAGGGCTGCAATGATGTTGAAATGTGTTTTGGGAGATAAAGTTAACTTTCTAGGCAAATATTGACTTTGCAAGTAATTGCTGTTAAGCTGATCACTCTTTATAACATTCTGGAGTATATGCAAATTGCCATTAGAAAAAATGAAGCAGTAGACTTTGTAAAAATTAATATTTGTGTCATTCTCAAAACTTTTGGCCATGACTATAGATTGTGAAGCTATAGGTGGAGACTTCACACCAATATGTATGGAAAGGGTTTGCTTGTGAGGATACGTTCTTGGGCTCTGTGCACACAACGTCTTTTTCAGGCAGATTCCATAACTAAAACCACCTGAAAAACCCATCAGAAAACACTTAGAATGAACATATGCCTTTCTTTGTAAAAAAAAAGTACAGGTTTCTAAAGACGCCAAGCGTCTAAAAGAAGTGACTTGTCCATTCTTCTGGCATTTTCTGCTTGGGCGATGCTCTGCAATTTACAATACGAGTCAATGCAAAAGCAAAAAACACACCTGGAAGACGCCCTGGCAATTTGTGGAGTGATTTACTATAGTTTTTGCTTCAAATAACGCTTGCGGTTTCTTCGTTATTCAATGGAGTGAAAAAAAAGAAAAAAAAATGAGACAACAAGAAAAAACTGCAAAAAAAAGGCAGGAAAAATGCTCAGGAAATGAGCGGAAAAATAAAAACACACATTTATGCTTCAGGAAAAAAAAAAAAAGATGGCCTTTCCTAAAGTGTCCTCTGATTGAAAAGCGTTTGAAACACGTTGTGTGCACATAGCCATACAGAACTATTGTGGTGGAAACATCTTATGAGGTCACAAAGGAAATCCACTTCACGAATCAATTTGGTTTTAGAGATTTTCAGATGTGATTTGGGCTTTTGTAGAATTTTTTGTCTTGTTTTGAAGAAGTTTCTGAAGTTTTGTTTTCACACGCTGTTTTGCTGCCTTTTGACTTGACAGTGTCAAATTTCGAGCATAGGAACCTTATCAGGTTTAAAAAAAAAAAACCCTCACAAACCAAAAAAACTTGCTGTATAAAAAACAATGTGGATTTTTCATTGAATTCAATGTGAAGAGGTTTCAAAGAGTATTCAAAGCAGTTTTTGACACGGATTTCGAAGCGGATCCACTTCAAAATTCACTTAAAGGGAATCTTAGCAGGATTTGCTTCCTCATCTGAAAGCAACATAATGTATGGAAGGAGACCCTGATTCCAGCTATGTCACTTAATTTACCTGATGCAGCAGTTGTGACACAATCAGAGTTCTTAGACAGGTTTCACACGTCCTGATATTTCCGGTACCAGAGATATCAGTATCCGTGTGTATGTAGTATGTGCGGCAACCGTGTGCCACATCAGTACCACAAGGACGGCCACCGGGGAAGAAGCACTACTGAAAGAGCTGTTCCCCGGTGGCAGGTGCTGAACGCGACTTTCATCCATTCTCCCCTGCTCTGCCGCGATCAGCGTGAGCAGAGGAGAATGAATGAAAAACTGACCTGCTGTGACCTAAGGACCGTGGGAGAATGCAAGTGATGAGGTTACTGTGAAACAGGTTGAACTGCCGTGACCTCATCACTTGCATTTTCCCACGGTCCTGAGGTCACAGCAAGTCAGTTTTTCATTCATTCTTTCTCCTCTGCTCGCCGGCAGAGCAGGGGAGAATAATGACAGCCGCGTTCAGCACCTGCCGCCAAGGAACAGCGGCTTACAATAGGGCTACTTCCCCGGCGGCCTTCCATGCACACGGAGGACAGTGTGCACTGTTCTCCATGTGCACATGTGCGGCACGTTTTGCGGACCATGTGTCCGGGTGAAAACGGACATGGCTACGTGTTTTGCACACGGATACACGGTCTGTGAAAACACACTGACATGTGCCTAGACCCATTCATTTGAATGGGTCTACATGTGTATGTGTCTCCAGTACATGAGAAAACTGTCACCACACGTACTGGAGACATTGACGTGTGAAACCGGCCTTAGATGTAGCGTGAAGCAGAGCTCAGAAAGCTAACCCCGCCCAAACCACAGCTGTGTACATTGTATATTGACATTGAAACTGCTTATGGCAGGAGGGGGCGTGGTTGGAGTTTGACAGTGATGATAATCTGCTGATAAAACACTCATTGTATTGAAACAACACACAGCCTAATAAGTGACACATCGCTGAAATCGGTGTCTCAGCTCCAACTTCATGCTGTCCTCAGATTCCATAGCAAAAATCTGCTGACATATTCCTTTTAAGAAACATACCATCCTGAAAATTAAAACCCATGTGACAAAATGAATATTTAAATAGCCTCTTCAGAGAGGAAGATAGAGACTCTAGCTCCCCCTATCGGAGGTAGCAAACCAAAAAGTCAATCTCAACCCTTTAAAGGGCCTTCTCACATGACTTAGAGTAAGAAGCCAAACCTGAAGCTTCATTTGTAGACACGTGTTTCAGATGTTTGTAACGTGCAAAGAGGGAAAATTGGTTGGCTGGATGAGAAACCTTTGACAGGGGATGTAAGTAGGAAAGTTTCTTCTTTTGGGGAGAGCCAAGTTGGCAGAGTTCTATAATAACTGATAAGGTTATGTTCACACGTGTTTATGCAAATTAAAAGCTGCTTTTTCCTGTACCAGCAAAAGCTATAAGCTTCAGGTCAGGAATCTAATGCACACACTTGTTTTATTTGCCTCACTGAATTGGAAAACTGCAAAGTGTCAATGCTATCGGCATTTTTGCAGTGTTTTCTCAGTGACTAAGTGCAAAAATGCAACTATCAGTTTTTTCAGAATTTTTGGTGGAAAAAAATGCAGGTACAGCAGAATGTGAAAACCCCTTTATTTTTGTGATATTCCAAAGTTTAATCCATAATGTCTTGGTGTCCTCACCTGAGCATGGATGTTAGTATTAGTACAGTTTAATTAAATTAATGATATATGTGAAAGTTTAGCAATGCCATTCCTCAGTGCTGAGCTGTCTGTGCAGCGACTGATAGCTACCTGGGACTAAGTGTGGTTGATTTACTGTGTGCCTTGTATATTGTTTGCTGATATATCGCCGTCCGACTTTGGACGTTGTTCTCACCATCTGTCGGATTAACCCCTTAGCTCTGATCCGCTATCCTCCTGGTATTTTGTCCTCGAACCGTTACTTGACTACCCTCTTTCCTCTGTTTTTGTTGAACCCTCCTAGCTATTGACCTCGGACTCCTCGATTATCCTGACTTACGGCTTGACCGTGAAAAGTGACTCCGTGTCACAGAAAGTATCCAATGCCCTACGAACTCAATGCCCTACCAATGTGTTAAGTACTCAATGCTCAACCAATTCAACTTCCGCCGCTGTTTTTACATTTAAAATTGTGTATTGTTTCACAAACTCATGTAACCTTAGGGCAGAAGCAAAGCTGAACTGTGGGATCCTGCAAAACGCAATAAAAACGCAACAGTAAAGCAGCAAAAAAAAACAGCAAAACCTGCGTTTCGGCTGCAGCATTTTTTACTGCTAAGAAATCAGGTTTTCGCTGCTGAAAAAATGCAGCAATAAAGCAACGTTTGAACATAGCCTAAGATTGTTACTTCCAACAGGTGACACTACAGTTGCTGCCTTCTTTCTCTCTGAAGAGGTTACTTTTATACTTACTGTAACTTTCACAGAGGAGCATTGCATGCATTAAAGTCTCATTGGTGCCCTCCATAAAGAAAAAGTTTACCCCTTAAACCCCATGTGCAAAAACAATATGATATAGGAATGATAAACTGGATAAACTGGAAAGACAAGCGCAATAGGGTCTAATCCGAGTATAAAGTGAGAATGTATTGGCAAACGTGCTCACCTGGTAAAGTTGTGCGGCCACAACCACTTGAAGGCCTTAAGCAGGCTTCTGCAGACCCGCGGCTTGGAGAAACATCAAAGTCTGGAAGTAATAGGTTCATTTCTGCGCTGCCAGACGATCATCGATGGAAAGGAGTCAGATATCCATGAATAGCGTTTTTTATTGTCAGCACACTTCTTCATGAGTGTCTTGTCCTGATGTAAATTAACTCATTACTTCCAGCCTTTAAAAGTTGTAATGTTATTGATGGCGCCCTTGCATGGTGTCCCTTTCTCCCTCCATGCAGGGCTACTGGCCTATTCACCACTTCGGACCTGCAGTTTGGTTTCCTGACATACTCCTGCTTCCTGCTGTAGTGTGTGTACATGTAAGGGGATGGAAAATACGCTTGTAAAATATGTATTGGTATTGCCGCACCATTAGGTGTATTACCATTAGTTGCTTTATTGGTACTGCTACAAAGTCAAGTGTATTACTATATTACTAAGTGTATATAATGTACAATGGTGTGCTGTTGTATTCATATGATAGGGTAAGTGTAGTTACTATTGTTGGCCACTAGATGGGGGCATAATAGGATATGTAGTTCCCAGTTAGATGTGTACTGTAAGATAGAGATTTAGAAATATAGTATAGGAAATAGTTAATTTAGGAGTGGCTTGCTGTGAGGTAAGAGAGGAACATTTCCTGGATTCTAGTCAGTAGGGCCAGGGAGGCCTTAGAGCCTGAAGGGCCTAGTGCCCTGGGGTGATGCAGTGACAGTGGTAGCAGAAGCTGGAGCTACAGTGGAAGTCACAGCAGTACAGAGAGGGCGAGGGACGCCCATACTGTCCACAAAGGCTAAAGGCCCCGGACACCACAGCAGCCATGCAACATTGAAGGAGTAAAGTGCCAGGCATCCAACACAGCAGGACACCACAATAGCGGGCAGATACAGTTGAGGAGCCAATAGTGGTTTCAGTTTATGGCAACTCATCGCATGGGCAGATACCTTCAGGGCTGGGGTGAAACGGCTGGAGGAACCTACAGATGCAGTGAGTCTGGAAAGAAAGCATGTGGTGTAAGTGCAGGGAACAACACAGAAGGGCAGGTCACTCTCCCAGTGGCTACTCACTCTGGGAAATAATGATCTTGCATCTGGGGTGAAACAGACCAAGGAATGCATATCCATAGCAGAGCTGTGTAGAGAGGATGCTGAGGAATCGTCAGAGACCGACCCAGGCCCGCGCCTTGTGACCACGAGAGTAGCGCAGGGAAAGAAAAGGAATATTGTTTTGCGAAGCCTGTTGTAAAAGCTGTGAAGACTTTGGATGCACTTTGTAGCGAACCCAGTAAAGATGTTCTAGTTAAAGTTGAAATGGATTGTGTCTCCGTTAATGTAAATCCACCTGGAGAGGGTTCCCCACGACGTAGGGAAGATCCTGAAGGAGACACAGGTATGCTGACTAGTGGACATTATTTTTCTGTGAGGGGAGGCCAAGACACCAAAGCTCTGGTGTACTCAGCTACGATGTTGGCTGTTAGCACAGATGGGGGTTGTGCTCACAGCCCAACACCGTGCGGCCCTCCAAAGAAATGCCACCCCACATCATTACTGACCCACTGCCAAACCGGTCATGCTGAAGGATGTTGCATGCAGCAGATCGCTCTCCACTGCGTCTCAAGACTCTGTCACGTCTGTCACATGTGCTCAGTGGTAACCTGCTTTCATCTGTGAAGAGCACAGGGTGCCAGTGGCAAATTTGCCATTCCTGGTGTTCTGTGGCAAATGCCAAGCATCCTGCGTGGTGTTGGGCTGTGAGCACAACCCCCATCTGTAGACGTCGGACCCTCAGACCATCCTCATGGAGTCGGTTTCTAACCGTTTGTGCAGACACATGCACATTTGTGGCCTGCTGGAGGTCATTTTGCAGGGCTCTGGCAGTGCAAATGGGTCGCCCTCCCAGGGCTGTGGGGTACTCGGTACCGGGCCAGTCTCTCAGAGGGAGGTGTCACAGCAGCGGTGACCCGGTCCGTGGCCCTGGGCGCCCATGTAAAAGGGGTTGAGTGATGGAATAAAGGTTATGAGTGGTGTTTGGCAAGGGAGGTGTTAAGCCGACACTGCAGACAGATCCTTTGGGACAGAAGGTGGGGTGCAGCGGTGATGTTATAGCCCTCCACAGGTAGGGCAGTAGTCCCAGGGCAGAGTAGATGAAGAGGATAGGTGTTGAGGAAGAGGGTGCAGTGTCTGGCACAGAGATGTAGCAGTAGCAGTGCTGAAGAAGTTGCAGGAAGAAGGCAAGGACACAGCAGAGTGTAGTTTCTTTACCTTTACTTTGTAAGTGTAGTCCAGGGTCCAGATTACAGATGGCACAGGAGATGATTAGCCTGGAAGCAACTTAGGAATCTCTCTATCAGATGGGTTGTGTAGTCTCCTCTCTAGCGCTTACTTGAAGTACATGCAGTACTGTGTTACACTGACGTTCCTCCTTCTTCTTTGCTTTTGGATCTACCTCGTATGGCAGACAGCTGTAGCCTTCTATCTCCTTTGGCTCACACGTCGCTGTGGTGTCTCTGAGTCTTAGATGGGAATAGAGCATTTACAGCTTCCTATTCCTCTGGTTTCTGTTGCAGGACCGTCAGTATCCATACTACATTGGAGACCAGGCTCCAGATCATGCGCTCTAGCTGGCAATGAGCTTCAACTCTCTGCTCAATCTCCCCGCACGTCGACACACTTCATCCTCCTCACAGAACTGACTAAATTTCCCCTTCCTGGCCCCTAGAGAGTAGCTCTTCCCCCAATTTTGGTTCAGAGCTCCCTCTGCTGGCCTGGAGTGGGAACTGTGTTGTGTGTATTGATTAACTGCTAGAGAGACCCTTCATTGCTTCCAGGCATGACATCACACTCCCTAGGAGGAAGGTAATGCCACTGTGGCGACCATACTCCTGGGGGCGCCACACTCCCCCCATAATGCAATTCAGTACTCCCGGACTGAAGAAAAAAAACAAGTAAAACATATGAAAAACTAAACAATTATAAATGTACAAGATTTAAGAAAAATGAAAAAATACAAAAACCACAGCTCCAAAAGAGTCCTATGACGATTAGTCCATGCATCATTGTCCATGGTCCATTCCTGAGCAGTTGGTTAACTATGTACAAGGGGTTCTTACAGAGTCTCTGTAGGCACAAAACTTGAAAAATGTTGCATATTACAGGTTAACATTTACATCAATTTACTTATATACGATATCTTAAGGGGGGTATACCTTGGGTACTACGGATAGACCTGTGTTGTGAGTTCATTTTCCCCTTCACCATTGAGGTCTGATGAACTCCCTCTTCTGGTGAAGGAAGGTAGTGAGGCTGATTACAAAGCACCTGAGCAGAATGATGATGACTGGGTGACTGGGATTGCTGACTGGCTATAAGGCAGCCGATGCCCTTCTGCCTTGCGGGTGATTACTCTGAGGGATTCTTGGAGACCAGTCTGATTCCTGCTCCTCAAAAGCTAAGTTTTCTGCTCTACTTTTTGCATTTCTGTTTTGGTTTTGTTTTGCCTTGTTTTTCTGGATTTCTGCCTTTCCCTGCTGGGTGAGCTGAATTCCTTTTTGCTCTGTCTTCAGATAATACCTGAGTACTGATATAGTCTTTTTGAAGCCTAGCTTCTTCAGGGTTTTTTTCCCTATCAGTCTGTTGGCTCTTGTTTTTGAGAGGGTTTTGGCGGATTGCAGACAGAAGCTTTTCTATTCTGTCCTATTTAGTTAGCTTGGGTCCCATCACTTGCTCAGCCTATCTTTCTATCTGTGTGAGTGTTTTTTCATCTTGCTTCACCGTTATTATATGTTGGGGGCTGCCTATTGCTTTGGGGTCTGCTCTGGAGCAGTTTAGATTTCCCTTTCTGTCTTTAGGCTATGTAGTTCTCCGGCTGTGATCAAGGGGTCTAGGGCACCGTAGGAACCCCCCACGGCTACTGCTAGTTGTTGTTGTTAGGTTCAGGGGTCTGCAATCCAATAGCTGCCAACTTCTCTGGTTTTCTGGACTTAGCTATTATTTCTGTTTTTGCCTCCTACGGTGACTCATTCATAACAGTCCTGCGTAGCACTGGTGTGGTTGGGGACCTTACTGGTTGCCTGGTGCTAACTACTGGTGTAGTGTGTGTTGTACTGGATACACTACTGGTGGTTCTGCGTAATACAGGGATATTAGGCTTCCTAGGACCACTTCTGTTCACTGTAGGTAAACTGGGTAGTAGCTGTCTGTGAACTTTTAGACTCACCATGGGCATAACAGATTCACCACTAACAGGGCGAGGATTCTCTGGCTCCACTGTTGGTGTGGCACCTGCTGCCTGAATTTCCTGATTTTCAGAATTTTCTTGAGTCACTTCTTCTTGCACTACCAGTTGGGGAAAGGTCAAAACTGGCACCACTATGGCTTGATTCACTCTAGTCCAATATGCAGGGAATTCTCCGAGTACAGTGCTGACCTTTTCTTCCTTCTCTATGGGTTGGATGTTGTTTTGCTCTTCCATTCTTTCCTTTAGCTGGTCAGGACACAGTTTCAGATGATCCCTTGATACTGCTGATGAGGTTTCTCCTCCATCCTTACTGATAAGGCAGACTTTGGTGTGTCAAAGTTTGATGGTAAGACGGTGTAGGGTTCAGCTTCCCATTGGTCATCCAATTTATGCATCCTCCTTTTCCTCTTTAGGACTTGTTTTCCTGGTGACAAGGGAACTGCAGGTGCATGTTGATTGTAGTTCTTCTCCTGCTTTTGTCTTGCCTGGGCTAGACTCTTTTCTACACACTCTTGTACTCTTCGATATTGCTGCTGCCGTTCTGTATCCCAGTCAGCATCTGGTGATGTCACCTCAGGTGTAAGGACTCCCATATCCAAATCAATAGGCAACTTGCCAGGCCTCGCTCTCATTAGGTAGGCTGGAGTGCAGTTGGCGGAATTTACAGGAATGTGACTGTAGAGGTCTACCAGATCTGGCAACTTTTCTGGCCAAAGATTCCTCTCTTCCAAAGGCAAGGTCTTCAGTAGATCGATCACCACCTGATTCATCTTTTCACACATGCCATTGGTCTGTGGATGGTACGTTGTTGTCCTGATCTTCTTGCAACCGTACCAGTTACAGAATTCCTGGAACACTTCTGCCTCAAAGGCTGGACCTTGATCTGTAAGCACTCGCTCAGGGTATCCTTGTGGTCTACAAAAGTGCTGTTGGAATGCTCTGGCTGCTGTCTTGGCTGTTTGATCCTTGACAAGCACGACTACCAGGAATCTCGAGTAGTGGTCAATGATGGTAAGAGCATAAATATAGCCTGAACGGCTTGAGACCAACTTCACATGGTCCAGGGCTACCAACTCGAGTGGTTGTTTGGTTATTATTGGCTGCAAAGGAGCTCGCTGGCTGTTACGGTCCTTCCTGCGCAGGTTGCATTGTCCACACTCCCGACACCAATTTTCATTGGCTTTCCTCATACCAGCCCAGTAGAATCTCTCCCGGAGCAAGGCCTCCAACTTCTTCCATCCGAAGTGTCCAGCTCCATTGTGGTATGCTTCCAAGACCATTGATGCCTCTCTCTTTGGGACTACTACTTGCCAGACCAACTCATGAGTGCGGGCATTGATACTCCTCTGACACAGCTTTCCTTCATAAATGAACAGCCTGCCTCTTTCCTTCCATAACTGCTGGGTTTCTTCAGGAGCATCCGACTCTGGGCGTGAGTCAGCTTGTGACAGTAGCTCCTTTACCAGGCGGACTGTGGGGTCGCTATCTTGGGTTTCTGCCCAATCATGATGAGGCAATGGATATAGGGTGGCCTGCTTCATGATAGACCGTCTGTTTCTCTCTCCTTGGGCACGTTGGGCTGCAATTGGCCGGTGGAAGGCAGGTAACTCTATTTTTTCGAGTGCCTCAGGGTCTTCTCCTGCATCTGACAGATTGGGCATTCTGGACAGTGCATCAGCATTGGCATTCTTGTGCCCTGCTCGGTACTTGATGGTAAATTCATAGTTAGACAGCCGGGCCATCCTTCGCTGCTCCAGTGCACCTAGTTTTGCAGTTTCCAAGTGAGTCAACGGGTTGTTATCTGTGAAGATGGTAAACTTGGCTGAAGCTAGGTAATGCTTGAATCTTTCAGTCACAGCCCAGACTATGGCGAGGAACTCCAGTTTGAAGGAACTGTAGTTGTCAGGGTTCCTTTCAGTGGGATGAAGCTTCCTGCTGGCGTAGGACATCACTCTTTCTTTGCCATTCTGTACCTGTGACAGTACTGCTCCCAGTCCCACGTTGCTGGCATCAGTATATAACACAAATGGTTGGTCATAATCTGGGTAGGCCAGAACTTCGTCTCCTGTGAGAGCCATCTTCAGTCGAGCGAAGGATCTCTCCAGTTCCTCATTCCATTCAAATGTAGGACTCTTCTTTCTGGCTTTCTTGGGCTGGCCCACCAGAAGATTTTGAATAGGGGTGGCTATCTCAGTGAAGCCTTTGATGAACCTTCGGTAGTAGCTTACTAACCCGAGGATTTGGCGTACTTCATGAAGGTTGCTGGGCTTCTGCCAGTCCCGGATGACAGTGGCTTTGTCGGGATCCGGTGCCACACCTTCTGCACTCACTACATGACCGAGATACTGTACCTTGGGCTTCAGGAGATGGCATTTGGATGGCTTCACTTTCAGGCCAAAGTTGGACAAGGCTTTAAACACCTCAGCCAGGTGTTTCAGATGGTCTTCATAAGTCTTGGAGAAAACAATGACATCATCAAGGTACAACAGGACTGTCTCAAAGTTCTTGTGTCCAAGACAGCACTCCATTAGCCGTTGAAATGTCCCAGGGGCGGTGTAGAGCCCGAATGGCATGTAGTTGAACTCGCAGAGACCCATTGGGGTAGTAAATGCTGTTTTCTCCTTGTCTGCCTCTGCCACGGGAACCTGCCAGTACCCACTAGTGAGATCTAAGGTGGAAAAATAGTTAGCAGTTTAAGTGCGGCTAATGACTCCTCAATTCTGGGTAATGGGTAGGCATCCTTATGTGTAATGCTGTTAATTTTTCAGTAATCAACACACATTCTCATGGTACTGTGGCGCCCCTAAGGCTCAGTCGCCACAGAGGTACTACACCTTCTCCTAAGGTGTGGTGCCCCACCATCCGGGTAGGTTGGGAACCCCAGACCACACTTCAACACTCGCACCCCACACAACAGGGTAGTTCTGCACAACCACATTGCGGCTCAGTGCTTAGAAAGTAGCAGAGCACCTTTGGTGGTTGCCTGCTTGGAACACTGGATGTGCTGGGAGGTGGGTGGAGTTAAGATACATAAAAGAGTGGGAAAGTGTAGGATGACAGGTCAGTCTCACAGAAGGTCAGTTGGGTAGGAAGTCACACAGACAGGAGTGAGGATCCCTGTAAGAAGGGATGGAGGAAGGAGTGCTGCAGCTGCCTCAATGATCTGAGCCAGCTGGCACGGGAAAGGAAAAGAAGGAGAAAGACGTATAATTGAAACCTAAGCTTCCATAAGAAAGAGAGACAAGTACAGAACGAAGGAGTAGAGAGAACAGAGAGGATGTGGGTTAGAAGAGGAACCCTGCCTATAGGTTCTCAGCGCAAGGCCGGGGCCCGGTCCCCGAGGTTGTATGGACACTTATGGTTCTGCAGCAGACACCGGTGGAGTAGTTGGCTGTAAATGCACTACTCCCATCTAAGACTTGGGGCACAACAGCAATCGGATAGAGAGCCGGGACTCAGGAGAAGGTAGTCCCCGAAGCTGGCTACAGCTGTCTGCCGTGCAAGTGAGGTTCTTGGGAACATCTGTCAGGAGGAACTCTAGCGTACCACGGTACTGGAGATCTTCCCAATTAAAGGCGCTATAGAGGAGACGTTCAGGAAAGGCACATAAGTTGGCGGAGTGTGGAAGGGAGCTTTCCATCTTGCCTGGAGGTTGGCTGAGTCCCTGGCCCGGAGGACACGGCACAGAAGCGGGCACTACTGACTGTGAGTAAAGCTTTGGAACTACATGCCCTGGTGTCCTCCCTTCCTTCCTGTGTGAATCCGCCTGACACTGCTACATCCCCGGCGCCGGACACTACATCATCTAAGTGTCCCCATATCTACACTGCCCTGGGTCATCAGCCCTGCCTGTGGAGGGCTATACCATCACTGCTGCACCGCACCATCTGTCCCAGAGGATCTGTCTGCAGCGTCGGCTTAACACCTCCCTTGCCGAGCACCACAGGTAGCGTCACAAACTATTCACCATTCACATATCGCCATTACTTGGGCACCCAGGGCCACGGTCCGGGTCACCGCTGCTGTGACACATGCCCCCTGACACCGGCCCGGTACCGAGTACCCCACAGCCCTGGGAGGGCGACCCAGTACCATCTTTCTTTTTCACAAAGACTATTGGAGCTGCCCAGGGGCTACAACTGTCTCTGATCACCCCAGCCTCCTTCATTTCCCGCAACATACTTTTGGCACATTGATATTGTGTTGGGGGTATTGGCCGGTACCTTTCTATAATGGGTGGATGATCTCCAGTGGGGATATGGTGTTGAACCCCTTTTGCCTTCACAAAGTCTAGAGGGTGTTTACTGAATACCCGCTCATACTCCTGAGTCACTCGGTAAACCCCATTCTTTTGGTATGAAGGGGTGGAGTCAGTCCCCACCTGCAGCTGCTGACACCACTCCTCCAGCTGCTTTACAGAGCCCCTGTCCTCCACCTGGTCGGATGAGACCAAGGGCTCTGCTGCCTGTATGGCGTTGTTACTGACAGTAAGCAGCTTAGCAACAGTGGCATACCGAGGTATTGTAGCCTCCTCCTCCCCACAATTCAAGAGGCGTACAGGTACTCTCCCTTTGCGAACATCAACTACCCCCCGGGCTGTCAGGACGGTGGGCCGGCTGTCAGAGTACACTGGTTCTACCAATGCTTGGAAATCTTTTCCTCTGAGGCCGATGGCTGCCCGACACCAAATCAACATTTCACATCTGGGGGGTATTGCAATGGGGAAAGCATCACTCACTCTGACGCTGCCAATTTCTCCACCAGAGAGTTTTACCTGCTGTCTTTGCATCAGGGCCTTGATCTCCTTCTGCAGGACTCGTTCACCGGAACCAGCAGTCTCAGCCACCTGTTGCAGTGAGAAAATATCCTCGGAAAGGCAATTTTCAATCACATTGGTACCAAGAGTCATCATGGGATTACATTCTCGTTGATCAATATCTACAACTATCAGACCTTGAGACTTTAACTCTACTCTCCCCACTTTAATAGTAATTTCTTTGCATCCTACTTGCGGCAAAGACTGACCATTACTGGCAACTACTGTGAGTTCATCACTTGGGCCACGGGTAAGTTCAGAGTCAGCCCAATACCGCTTGTAAAGAATATATGGCATAGTTGTCACCTGAGAGCCAGTGTGCAGCAAAGCGTTCATGGGGATGCCATCAATCACCACTGGGAGGACGGTCGTCCTCCAACATACTTGGCTCGCCAGTTCTTTGGGCCTTGTGGTCCTACTCCTGGGGGTTGGCCCTCTGCCCCAGGGGTTGCTCGTTTAACCCCTTTCTGTCATGTGACGTACTATCCCGTCCATGTGCCCTGGGACTTAATTCCCAGGGACGGGAGAGTACGTCACAGCAATCAGCGGCGCCTACGTGGTGAGCACCACTGATCGTAGCCGGGTGTCAGCTGATTATCACAGCTGACACCCGGCACAATGTGCCAGGGGTGGTCACAGACCGCCCCCGACACGTTAACCCCTTGCACACGATCGCGGTGTACCGGGGGTTAAAGGGAAGCATCGGCAGGGAGGGGGCTCCCTCCGTGCTTCCCTGAGCCCCCCACAGCAGCGCAATGTGCAGCGCTGCTGTGGGGGGCTCCATCCCTGCAGGTCCCCGAATCCAAGATGGCGATGGGGACCTTCAGGAGCCTGCAGGGAGCTGGCTTCCTCAGTGCCTGCAAAGCGCAGGCATGAGGAAAGCCTGTGCAGTACCTGTGACAGATAGCTGATCTGTCACAGTGATCTGTGATGTGACAGATCAGCGATCTGTCATATGACAGCTATGTCCCCCTTAGGACAATGTAATAAAGTTAAAAAAAAAAAAAAAAAAGGTGTAAAATAATTTTGTAAAAATCGCTAAATAAATTAAAAAAATATATATATATTCCCTAATAAATTCAATTTTTGGAAATAAAAGGAAAAAAAAAAATAAAAGTACACATATTTGGTATTGCCGCGTCCGTAACGACCCGCCCTATAAAACTGTCCCACCAGTTAACCCCTTTAGCGAACCCCTTAAAAAATAAAAAACTAAGCAAAAAATAATTATTTATTATCATACCGCCAAATAAAAAGTGCAATAACGCGCGATCAAAAAGATGCATATGAATATCCATGGTACCGCTGAAAACGTCATCTTGGCCCGCAAAAAACGAGCCACCATACAGCATGATCAGCAAAAAAATAAAAAAAAGTTATAGCTCGCAGAATAAAGCGATGCAAAAATAATTATTTTTATATAAAATTGTTTTCATTGTATAAAAGCGCCAAAACATAAAAAAAGACCTAAATGAGGTATCGCTGTAACCGTACTGACCAGAAGAATAAAACCGCTTTATCAATTTTACCGCACGCGGAATGGTGTAAACGCACCCCCCAAAAGAAATTCATGAAACGCTGGTTTTTGTTCATTCTGCGTCCCAAAAATCATGCCCGAAAATGATACCAATAAAAACGTCAACATGTCCCGCAAAAAATAAGACCTCACATGACTCGGTGGGTCAAAATATGGAAAAAATTATAGCTCTCAATATGTGGTGATGCAAAAGCTATTTTTACAATAAAAAGCGTCTTTTAGCGTGCGACAGCTGCCAAAAATAAAAACCCGCTATAAATAGTAAATCAAACCCCCCCAGTTATCACCACCTTAGTTAGGGAAAAATTATAAAATTAAAAGAAAATGTATTTATTTCCATTTTCCCATTAGGGCTAGGGTTAGGGCTGAGATTAGGGTTAGGGGTGTGTTGGGTTTAGGGTTGGAGTTATAATTGGGGTGGGGGGTTTCCACTGTTTGGGCACATCAGGTGCTCTCCAAACGCAACATGGCGTCTGATCTCAATTCCAGCCAATTCTGCATTGAAAAAGTCAAATGGTGCTCCTTCCCTTCCAAGCTCTGCCATGCGCCCAAACAATGGTTTACCCCCACATATGGGGTATCAGCCTACTCAGGACTTTTGGGGTCCAATTTCTCCTGTTACCCTTAGGAAAATAAAAAATTGAGGGCAAAAATATGATTTTTTTTATTTTCACGCCCGGGCGGTATAAACTTCTGTGAAGCACTTGGGGGTACAAAGTGCTCACCACACATCTAGATAAGTTCCGTGGGGGGTCTAGATTCCAAAATGGGGTCACTTTTGGGGAGTTTCAATAGTTTAGGTACATCAGGGGCTCTCCAAACGCACATGACACCCTCAGACCATTCCATCAAAGGCAGCATTCCAAAACGTCACTACTTCCCTTCCAAGCCCCGACGTGTGCCCATACAGTAGTTTTGTCCCACATATGAGGTATCCGCGTACTCAGGACAAATTGGACAACAACTTTTGGGGTCCAATTTCTCTTGTCACCCTTGGGAAAATAAAAAAATTGAGGACTAAATGATCAAGTTTGTGGAAAAAATACGATTTTTTTATTTTCATGCCCGGGCGTTATAAACTTCTGTGAAGCCCTTTGGGGTTCAAAGTGCTCACCACACATCTAGATAAGTTCCTTAGGGGGTCTAGTTTGCAAAATGGAGTCACTTGTGGGGGGTTTCCACTGTTTAGGTACATCAGGGGCTCTCCAAAAGCAACATGACACCCGCAGAGCATTCCATCAAAGTCTGCATTCCAAAATGTCACTACTTCCCTTCCGAGCCCTGACGTGTGCCCATACAGTAGTTTTCTCCCACATATGAGGTATCCGCGTACTCAGGACAAATTGGACAACAACTTTTGGGGTCCAATTTCTCCTGGTACCCTTGGGAAAATAAAAAAATTGGTGACTATTATGTTTGTGGAAAAAATACGATTTTTTTTATTTTCACGCCCGGGCGTTATAAACTTCTGTGAAGCACGGGGGGGGGTTCAAAGTGCTCACCACACATCTAGATAAGTTCCTTGGGGGGTCTAGTTTCCAAAATGGTGTCATTTGTTGGGGGTTTTCACTGTTTTGGTACATCAGGGGTTTTCCAACCGCGACATGGTGCCCGATCTCAATTCCAGCCAAAAATGTCAAATGGCGCTGCTTCCCTTCCGAGCTCTGCCATGCGCCCAAATAGTCGTTTACACCCACATATGGGGTATCAGCGCACTCAGGACAAATTGCACAATAACTTTTAGTGTCCTGTTACCCTTGGAAAAATAAAAATTGGGGGTGAAAACATCATTTTTGTGGAAAAAATATGATTTTTTAATTGTACGGCTTTACGTTATAAAAATCTGTGAAGCCCTTGGGGGATCAAAGTTCTCAACACACATCTAGACAAGTTCCTTGGGGGTCTAGTTTCCAAAATAGGGTCACTTGTGGGGGGTTTCCACTGTTTAGGTACATCAGGGGCTCTCCAAATGTGACATGGCGTCCGATCTGAATTCCAGCCAATTTTGCATTGAAAAAGTCAAACGGCGCTCCTTCCCTTCTGAGCTCTGCCATGCGCCGAAACAGTGGTTCCCCCACATATCAGGTATCAGCGTACAATCTGCACAATACCTTTTGCAGTCCAATTTCTCCTGTTACCCTTGGTAAAATAAAAAAAATTGAATCTGAAGTATTTTTTTTGTGAAAAAAAGTTAAATGTTCATTTTTTTTTAAATATTCAAAAAATTCCTGTGAAGCACCTGAAGGGTTAATAAACTTGTGGTTTTGAGCACCTTAAGGGGTGCAGTTTTTAGAATGGTTACACTTTTGGGTATTTTCTATCATATATAGACCCCTCAAAGTGGCTTCAAATGTGATGTAGTCCGTAAAAATAAAATGGTGTTGCAAAAATGAGAAATCGCTTGTCAACTTTTAACCCTTATAACTTCCTAACAAAAAAAAATTTGGTTCCAAAATTGTGCTGATGTAAAGTAAACATGTGGGAAATGTTACTTATTAAGTTTTTTGTGTGCCATATCTCTGTGATTTAAGGGCATAAAAATTCAAAGTTGGAAAATTGGGAAATTTTAAAAATTTTCCCCAAATTTCCGTTTTTTTCACAAATAAACGCAAGTTATTTGAATGACATTTTACCACTAACATGAAGTAAAATATGTCACGAGAAAACATTGTCAGAATCACCAGGATCCATGGAAGTGTTTCAGAGTTATTACCTCATAAAGGGACAGTGGTCAGAATTGTAAAAATTGGCCCGGGAGTTAACGTGCAAACCACCCTTGGGGGTTAAGGGGTTAAATAATAGAATTTTGCGATGTGGCCTGCCTTGTGGCATTGACGACAGATGGGACGTCCGTCCTGGTCATAGCGATCGTTGTTTCTCCCTCGGAGTGGCGGGATCCTCTTCTTCCATAGCCATGGGACATTCTCTGGACTGGAGGCCAGCTGGATCTTCTCCTTGGAGGACACCTGCAGGGACTGCACAGTTTTAGCAAGTGCAGCCATACCTTTGGTCAACTCCTGGACCTGAAGACGCAGCTCTTCAGATGGATCTTTATCCAAAGTCTGTGCATCAGCCTCCGCAGGGCTGAGAGGGAAAGATGCTGCCTCTTGATGGTAGGTGATCGCTGGGCGCCTAGGGGGTGCTGGACGGCTAGCAGTTGGTTCATGCAGCACCCAAATAGCCCGGTCTTTGAAGTCTGCGAAGTCCAGATCAGGGTTCTGTAGGGCTATGATGTGCTCTGTGGGTCCTGGATAAGAGTCCTTCAATAAACTGCTCCTTTAACAGTCTGTCTCCATCTTTGACACTGTCTGGATCAATCTGCTTGATGGCTCGCAGCGCCTCCTGCAGGTTCAGAGTATAGTCCCATATACTGTCCTGCGCTCTCTGCTTACACCCAAAGAATCTCATCTTGATCTCAGCTGCAGTGTGAGTGTCAAAGGTGCTTCTTAGCTTGGCCAGAATTCTTTTAACAGTCTGTTTATCAGTGTCCTGCCATGATTTTATTTCCCTCTGTGCTGCACCTGTTAGCTGCCTAATAAGGATGTTCACCTTCTGGCTTTCAGTCAGAGGATACACACAGTCTCTCTTTAAATTCACTCAGGGTATGTGACTCCCCTGAATACTGCGGTAGCCAGGCTGCTCCCGGTATGTAGGGCATAGACAGCGGCATTATGGGGACCGCTGCGGTGGGCGCTCGCTCCTGCTGCGCTCCAGAGGCGGCGCCGGCTGATGGATTCAGCGGCGCCATCGGAGCCGCAGCTGCGCCGGGCCCTGCATCTTGTGGCGCTGGGGGGTCGGCGGGGGTGTCCATCACCGCGTCTGCGCGTGCCTCAGACATTCTCTTCCCCAACTAGTTAACGTTGGGCCAGGCCCTGGGTTGCGCTGGCTTACCGGTTGGATGATCGGGGGACGCCAGGGATGCAGGCCTCTGCTCCTCCCACTTCTCGCGCGCTGGTCTCTTCCCGCGTGGCACTTCACTTCTTCATGTGGCTCCGCCCATGACGGCCTGCCTCTTTGGTTTCTAATGCACACAACACAGTCTCTGGCACACAGGACCCGGTGACACCGGGCTCCGTAAATCCTGTTTGTGATGCCAAAATGGGTCGCCCTCCCAGGGCTGTGGGGTACTCAGTACTGGGCCGGTCTCTCAGAGGGAGGTGTCACAGCAGCGGTGACCCGGTCCGTGGCCATGTAAAAGGGGTTGAGTGATGGAATAAAGTTTATGAGTGATTCGTGACGCCACCTGTGGTGTTCGGCAAGGGAGGTGTTAAGCCGATGCTGCAGACAGATCCTCTGGGACAGATGGTGGGGTGCAGCGGTGATGTTATAGCCCTCCACAGGTAGGGCAGTAGTCCCAAGGCAGAGCAGATGAAGAGGATAGGTGTTGAGGAAGAGGGTGCAGTGTCTGGCACAGAGATGTAGCAGTGCTGAAGAAGTTGCAGGAAGAAGGCAAGGACACAGCAGAGTGTAGTTTCTTTACCTTTACTTTGTAAGTGCAGTCCAGGGTCCAGATTACAGATGGCACAGGAGATGATTAGCCTGTGGTGCCTCCAAGTCTTAGATGGGAATAGAGCATTTGCAGCTTCCTATTCCTCTGGTTTCTGTTGCAGGACCGTCAGTATCCATACAACCTTGGAGACCAGGCTCCAGATCATGCACTCTAGCTGGGAATGAGCTTCAACTCTCTGCTCAATCTCCCCGCTCCTCTCCTCACGTCCACAGACTTCGCCCTCCTCACAGAACGGACTAAATTTCCCCTTCCTGGCCCCCACAGAGTAGCTCTTCCCCCAATTTTGGTTCAGAGTTCCCTCTGCTGGCCTGGAGTAGGAACTGTGTGTGTGTATTGATTAACTGCTAGAGAGACCCATCATTGCTTCCAGGCATGACATCACACTCCCTAAGAGGAAGGTAATGTCACTGTGGCGACCATACTCCTGGGGGCGCCACACTCATCTTGTTCCTCCTTGCACAAAGGCGGAGGTAGCGGTCCTGCTGCTGGGTTGTTGCCCTCCTACGGCCCCCTCCACGTCTCCTGGTGTACTGACCTGTCGCCTGGTAGCGCCTCCAGCCTCTGGACACTACGCTGACAGACACAGCAAACCATCTTGCCACAGCTTGCATTGATGTGCCATCCTGGATGAGCTGCACTACCTGAGCCACTAGGGTGGGTTGTAGAATCCGTCTCATGCTACCACGAGTGTGAAAGCACAACCAGCATTCAAAAGTGACCAAAACATCAGCCAGAAAGCCTTGGTACTGAGATGTGGTCTGTGGTCCCCACCTGCAGAACCACTCCTTTATTGAGGGTGTCTTGATAATTGCTAATAATTTCCATCTGTTGTCTATTCCATTTGCACAACAGCATGTGATATTGATTGTCAATCAGTGTTGCTTCGTAAGGCCTGTTTCACACTTCCATTTTTTGACGTCAGTCAAAATCCGCCAATTTTTTTAAACAACTGATCTCTCTCTCTCTATCTCTCTCTCTCTATCTCTCTCTCTATCTCTCTCTCTCTCTCTATCGCTCTCTCTCTCCTTTTCCAGGCTGCGGTTCCTTTAAAAAGCCGACTTCAGCGGATCCGCCAAAACGACGGTCCGGTGCCACACGTTGGTGTCTCGACGGAGACGGATCCGTTGTTAGCACTTTTCACGGATTGCAACTGACGTCAAAAAGCGGAGGTGTGAAACAGGCCTAAGTGGACAGTTTAATTTCACAGAAGTTTGATTTACTTTGAGTTATATTCTGTTGTTTAAGTGTTCCCTTTATTTCTTTGAGCAGTGTGTGTGTATATATATATATATATATATATATATTTGCAGTGAATAAGGCCGATCAGTAGAATTTACACCAATTTCTGCCTCTTTTTGGATATAGTGCACATCTGTAATGTGCAGCACAAGGTTACCTGAGTGGGTTGGGCATTGGTAAATTCCTGTTACTTTGTAACGATGGTCAGTTCTAGTCTGAGCATGCAGCAGATTCTCGCCCAGTCACTCGCTTCCCGGCAGCATCCGTGCACCACTGCAGAGTCGTCCTATAAGCCTTGGTCTTGGGGCACAATCACATTCCACAGGTCTGATAAACGCCTGTCTGACTGCCGGCTGCCTCTACCCTCCGACTGATCAAACGTTCAGCTGTCAGCAGTTCTGTCCTAGGTGCTCTCACTATTCCCTCGCTGCTCCTTTAACTACAAAATATGCAGAACTGAAAAGGAGAAGGATCAAATTTTTCATTTCTTTTAATTTTTCATTTGGTGGAAATTTACTATATCCCGTCAAGAATGTCCAAGCCGTCGCGTTTGGCCAGGCCCTTGTCAGCTAACGTAACGTCTAAGCTGCCCGTGAGTAGGATTGAAGATTTTAACAGCAGATCAAAAAAAATCAGCTTAGGAGAAAAGATTCTGAGAGCCGGCAGCGAAGGAAGCCTGGTAAGGAAGCCGCAGGCGAGAACGGCGCAGATACCCAACAAGCAGCCTGGGACCAACATTTCCAGAGGTAAGGAACCATCTAGAGATCATTGTATGCTACAGCGGCATCTCTATGGCATTGCACGTCCTTACGTTGTCTGCGGAGAAATATATGGATTCTTAGGGATTCTGGATTTCGCTCTTGTTTTCTTATCAACCGCTAAAAAATGCTTAAACTTTTTCAAAAGTAAATAATGGCAACTGAGGAATGGAAAGAGACGGAATGTGGACTTTCCCCGTAACGGGCATTTCTAGTTTCGGAAAACCCCTCTCCCCTGGTTGCAGGTGATTTTAAAAAATTTAATTGTGTTTTATTCACCCTCCCCAGGTCCAGCGCTGAGTGTCTGCCGCTTCTCCTTGCGTCGGTTATTGTCTGCATGGATGACAGTGCTGCAGCCAAACGGTGACTCACTGATCGGCTGCAGCGCTTTCGACAGAACGTCAGCACTGCAGACAATAACAGATATTCAGAGCCTCGGTATAGACTCACCGTTGGACCAGGGGAGGGTGGGTAAAGAAAATTGTCAAAACGGCAGCGTATCATATAGAAGTTGTCTGATTGTGTATTGTCTTGTGACGCACCTTCCCAAAAACCTCTTACCTCTCTTTAATGAGTCATCAGAAAATTGCCTGTTGATTAAATCAGAAATATCTCATGTACAGTACCATGGAATCAATGGCGCTATATAAATAAATATTATTAATAATAATAATAATAATATCTGTTCAATGTATTTTTAGCAAATTTATGGCATTTTGCTTTTTTTTAAAAAAAAAAACCCTAAAGTAGTTATCTTAAAATTATCATACTGGTCACTAGGGAATTTTTAGACTACATACTACCTGTCCTTTCAGGAAAATTTTTCAGCAGGCTCCTTATCATCAGAGGCAGGATTACAATGACCTGTAACACCTTCGATACACAGCTGATAACACAGGATCCACCAATAATAATAGGTGATGTCACAGCTTATCTCCTCCCTTAACAATGACCTTTGCACACGCTCATTAGATGCTTCAATACAACACATGGGGTCAGAGTCTGGTCACTGTGGCTAATGTACATGTTTTATTTCCTAAAACAATAGTAAGGTAGAGTCTAAAATGCCTCAGGGGCCAGTGTGAGATTTGAAAGATGTCTACTTTTTAAAATATGGAAAAATAAACTTGATAATTTAAAAAAAAAATTCACAAAAATCTGATAATTTTCTGATGACGGAGACAATAATAAAGCGAGTACTATCTTAATTGACAGACTCAAAAAATACCAAAAAAAGTGACTATTTGGCCTCTTTCAGGCAGGTATTCATTGACGTAAACTTACAATGAGTGCTGATGCTTCTCCAGTCACCACGTTTTTAGAAGGCTCCAGATTAATATTCTTCTAGATCCGTCACAGATTTTAATGAATTATGGCATGAAAAAAAACATCACATTAATAATAAAAAATATTAATAACATTTTTGATCGCCCGTCTCTCACTAGATCTACTAAGCTGTGTGATTCTCCCTTTGGCCTCATACAGTTGTCCATTTTCGCGTACGTGTGTTTTACGGATAGAACCCTATAATTTATGGGGCCGTTCACATGTCTGGGTTTATTTTTTGCATACCCAGTGTGTGCCAAAAAAACGTAGATATGTTCGTTTTTCATCTGAGTCATGAATCAAGCTTTCCAATGCAAGGCTATGGGTCCGTGAAAAACACAGACAGCACATGATGGATTCCATGTGTCATCCAATTTTCCACTGATCACTTGTTCCACAAAAAATTACGGACCTGTGAATGGCCCCATAGACTGTCACAGGTACGAGTGCTATCTCTGAAAACCAAGATACGTGAAAAATTGGACGTGTCATCTAGGCCTTATTGTTAGTGTAACGCAGGGTGGGGCAGGTCCTCCAGAGAGAGAGACGCACTTTATAATTCCTCTAACTTCTGGAAAAGAGACGAAACAGAACTTTCTAATGAACCTTTTACACATAGGCCTGTGATGTAGACAAGAAGGCATCCTCTACGTCTAGAGGAAAGAAGGTTTAATCCTATTCACAGATGCAGATTCTTTACTGTAAGAGTAGTGAGACTATGGATTGTTTACTGTAAGAGCAGTGAGACTATGGATTCTTTACAGTAAAAGCAGCGAGACTATGGATTCTTTACTGTAAGAGCAGTGAGAGGACGGATTGTTTACTGTAAGAACAGTGAGACTATGGATTATTTACTGTAAGAGCAGTGAGACTATGGATTCTTTACTGTAGGAGCAGTGAGACTATGGATTCTTTACTGTAAGAGCAGTGAGAGGACGGATTGTTTACTGTAAGAGCAGTGAGACTATGGATTATTTACTGTATGAGCAATGAGACTATGGATTGTTTACTGTACGAGCAGTGAGACTATGGATTATTTACTGTAAGAGCAGTGAGACTATGGATTCTTTACTGTAAGAGCAGTGAGAGGACGGATTGTTTACTGTAAGAGCAGTGAGACTATGGATTATTTACTGTATGAGCAATGAGACTATGGATTGTTTACTGTACGAGCAGTGAGACTATGGATTATTTACTGTAAGAGCAGTGAGACTATGGATTCTTTACTGTAAGAGCAGTGAGACTATGAATTCTTTACCGTAAGAGCAGTGAGAGGACGGATTGTTTACTGTAAGAGCAGTGAGACTATGGATTCTTTACTGTAAGAGCAGTGAGACTATGGATTCTTTACTGTAAGAGCTGTGAGATTATGGATTCTTTACTGGAAGAGCAGTGAGACTATAGATTCTTTACACGAACAGCAGTGCGACTCTGAATTCTTTGCTGTAAGAGCAGTGAGACTATGGATTCTTTGCTGTAAGAGCAGTGAGACTATGGATTCTTTACTGTAAGAGCTGTGAGATTATGGATTCTTTACTGGAAGAGCAGTGAGACTATAGATTCTTTACACGAACAGCAGTGCGAATCTGAATTATTTGCTGGAAGAGCAGTGAGACTATGGATTCTTTGCTGTAAGAGCAGTGAGACTATGGATTCTTTACTGGAAGAGCAGTGAGATTATGGATTCTTTACAGGAAGAGCAGTGAGACTGTGAATTCTTTGCTGTAAGAGCAGTGAGACTATTGATTTACTGCAAGAGCAATGAGATTATGGATTATTTACTGTAAGAGCATAGAATCATAGAATCGTAGAGTTGGAAGGGACCTCCTGGGCCATCTGGTCCAACCCCCTGCTCAAAGCAGGATTCGCTAAATCATCCCAGTCAGATGTCTGTCCAGCCTCTGTTTGAAGACTTCCATTGAAGGAGAACTCACCACTTCTCGTGGCAGCCTGTTCCACTCATTGATCACTCTAACTGTCAAAAAGTTTTTTCTAATATCTAATCTGTGTCTCCTCCCATTCAGTTTCATCCCATTGCTTCTAGTCTTTCCTTGTGCAAATGAGAATAAAGTTGAGCCTTCTACAATGTGACAGCCCTTTAGATATTTGTAGACAGCTATTAAGTCTCCTCTCAGTCTTCTCTTTTGCAAACTAAACATTCCCAAATCCTGCAACCTTTACTCATAAGACAGGGTTTGCAGACCGGTCACCATTCTGGTCGCTCTTTTCTGAACTTGCTCCAGTTTGTTGATGTCTTTTTTAAAATGTGGTGCCCAAAACTGGACACAATATTCCAGATGAGGTCTGACCAAAGAGGAGTAGAGGGAAATAATGACTTCACGTGATCTAGACTGTATGCTTCTGTTAATACATCCTAGAATTGCATTTGCCTTTTTTGCTGCTGCATCACACTGTTGACTCATATTCAGTCTGTGATCTATTAGTATACCCAAGTCTTTTTCACATGTGCTGTCACTTAGCCCTATTCCTCCCATTCTATATATGGTTTTTTCATTTTTATTGCCCAGATGTAGTACTTTGCATTTCTCCCTGTTAAAAACCATTCTGTTAGTTGCTGCCCACTTCTCCAGTTTATTTAAATCTTTTTGAATCCTCTCTCTCTCTTCTCTAGTATTAGCTATCCCTCCTAGCTTTGTGTCATCAGCAAATTTAATCAGTTTACCCTCAATTCCTTCATCTAAATCGTTGATAAAGATGTTGAACAATACAGGGCCCAGGACAGAGCCCTGTGGTACCCCACTTGAGACATTCTTCCAACTGGATGTGCAGCCATTTACGACCACTCTTTGGGTCCGATCACTAAGCCAGTTATGAATCCACCTAACAGTTGCCTTGTCCATTCCATACTTAGTCATTTTTTCAATAAGGATTGTATGAGAGACTTTGTCAAATGCTTTGCTGAAGTCAAGATATACTATATCTACAGCATTTCCTTGATCCACCCAATCAGTGATACCGTCATAGAAGGAAATTAAGTTAGTCTGACATGACTTATTAGTTACAAACCCATGCTGACTCTGTTTAATCACTTCATTCTTATCCAGGTATTGACATACATGTTGTTTAATAATTTGTTCAAAGATCTTTCCTGGTATAGAAGTCAGACTCACCGGCCTATAGTTGCCTGGGTCCACCTTCTTCCCCTTTTTGAAGATAGGAACAACATTTGCTCTTCTCCAGTCTTCTGGCACTTCTCCTGTTCTCCAAGAATTTTCAAAGATTATGGAGAGGGGTTCAAAAATTTCTTCTGCTATCTCCTTCAGTACTCTGGGGTGTAATTCATCTGGACCTGGAGACTTGAATTCATTTAGGTTAGCTAAGTGTTTCCTCACTATCTTTCTGTTTATAGATATCCTGGATTCCTCTATTCCCTTAATAGGACAGTGAAGAACAGTTGATGTTACATTTCCTTTCTGAGAGAAAACAGATGCAAAATAGGAATTTAAAAGTTCAGCCTTCTCAACATCAGTAAGCAGTAATCAGCAGTAAGACTACGGATTCTTTACTGGAAAAGCAGTGAGATTATGGAACTTTCTGCCACATGATTTTGTAATGGTTGCTTCACTACTAAAATTCAAGAAAGGTCTGGACGCCTTTCTTGATAAGTATAATATTACAAGTTATGGGCACTAGATTCTGTGATGAGCCGTTGATCCAGGGAATAGTCTGATTGCCGTATATGAGTCAGGAAGGAATTTTCCCCTAATATGGAGCTATTAATCTCTGCCCCATGGGGGTTTTTTTTGCCTTCCTCTCGATCAACGTGTTAGGATATCGGTTGAACTCGATGGACTTAAGTTCTACCTTCAACCTTAAAACTATGAAACTCTCTCATTAATATTAACACTTTTCTTAATTTTCCTAAATAATGAAAAAATTAATTTTTCTCTCTTTTTACAACCCTTTTGCACAGTCCCAAGCTTTTTTTTTGCTGTTTCTTTAACTCCCATAAACGTCAAAAGGGAAAGCCAGGCACGTGTGACACCCCTCTCCATTTTATTCCCAAAGTCAGGAGACTTTTTTGATCAGACGTCAGGGACCCCCCATACATGTCAACAGTATGGTCAGTGATATTAATAAACAAAAAAATAACAAAATCGAAAAATGTAATTTTCCTGACACACGCTCTTTAAACAAATTAATTATACAGAGAAACGTCTCGTGAAAGCGGAATCCGTTGACGAGGCCAAGGTTAATGCGGCGTTTACCAAAAAAGGTTGTCACGGAAGTATGAATAAATCATAGCCAGGGGCCTATTAGGATGGAAACAGGTAAAGACTCTCATACATTTCCTGGAAGAAAATTGTGAAATTGCTAGAAATGTGGCCGCAAAAGGAGAAACGTCTGCAGGCCGTATTTCATTGTAGTCAATGTAAATATGGAAAAGGTCATGTGCTCGGAGGCTGACGGCTTCTCCGTAGCTGCCGGCGGTGGGACCATCGTATGTTGCTTGCATGCAGAATTTGGCTACTGTTGTGACGAAAGCGTTAGACATGTAGTATCCAGCTCCGCAGGAGTCCGGGACTCACCGCCATCTCATGGCATGTTATCTACCGCCCTGGAATAAATTACACCATATTCCGGTTATTGAGGGACTGTCAAGAAAAGACCTTGTTTGGCCTCATTTTTTTTTACTTTCCGACGGTGCAAAAACAGTGCAGGATTGTGCTGGTGTCCTGATTTGCCCCGGTTTCCTATTAACACCGTGTCTGCTGATGCAATGTCAGAAGTCATGATTTCTGCCTCTGGAATGACATGTGGGGGGGACTCATGGGAGACGGCATTATGTCCGCTGTTTTACGCTTCCATCATTTCTTTATAAATAGCATGGGGAACACGCTGGCTCATTTTACAGCATGCACCAAGTGTGGAAGTCACAGAACCCTGGCTGTCAATAAATGTCCACCCACCCATTGAAAATGCAAAAATTCACTAAACGGGAAGGTTTCTGACAAGGACTTTACAGGTTGAAAAATCCACATAAAAAAAAAAAATCACTTTGAGTTTTTGTTGAGTTTCTGAAGCTTCATATTTTTGCTGCTTCAAAAAAATGCAGCATCTTACAACTCCAGCAAAGTGGATGGGGTTTATAGAAACCTCATGACCACTGTGCGTAAACTGAGCTGTGGCGCCGGTTTCCAATCTGCAACATGTCAGTTTTCTCTTGCGGCTATGTTGAGTCTTGTGTGCAGATTTTCCCTGTAGACTTATATTAGACAAGACAATAGACAAAACATGGCACATCAACAAGAGGCAAAAAACGCAGATAAAAACGCATGTAAAAAAAACCCCACTAAAAACAATAAAAAAACGCAAGTAGTCTAATTGACTATGTGCAGAAATGGTGCAGAAAATCTGCAACATGAAAAACTCACCAAAAACTCGTGAGTGAGACTGTAGCCTAGGACTTAAAAAAACATATTTTGTGTGTATTCTTTGTGTATATGTATGGGCGGGTGCAGTATTTTTTCAGCTTCAATGTATTCAAATGTTAAATTTGGAAAAAATATTTCAAGCAAAAAACAGCATAAAGTGAACCTGTCATCAGGTTTGGCCGATATGAGTTAAGACCACCACCTTTCAGGGCTGATATACAGCATTGTATAATTGTATATGCCCCAACCTGACCTGAAAGAGAAGAAAAAGACCTTTAATTATACACTTAGACTGCGGGGCGGTCCTGTTCAAGGGGTGTCTCTGGTCTTGGTCCGGCACATCCCATCTTCTTACACTCATTGCCCTCTTTCTTGCTTCATGTGGCTGACGTGTCCCTACATCATCCACACAGTGTTCCCGACATCGCACACCTGCGCAGGCGTACTTTCCTGTCCTGTCTAGAGCAGAGTAAACTGCTTCAGGGCGCAGGCGCTGGGCATCTTTGACCTTTCCCGGCGCATGCGCACTGCAGTACTTTGCTCTGCCCTCAACGGGGCAGAGAAGTACGCCTATGCAGGAGCAAGATGCCGGGGAGACTACTGTGGATGACGTATTATCCACACCGGGATAATATGCAGTGGAATTTTTTTTTACATGGATTTGTGTGTTGAAATTTCCCTGCATAACACAGTACCAGCAAAGTGATTGAGAAAGTAAAGCTAAACAAGCTGCCCTCTGTGTACATAAGGAATTACACTATGTCTGCGCAATTTATGACGTATAGATAACTGTATGTCAACAGAAATCAGCCCAACTCTTTCGCTCACATGAACATTCAGCTTTGTTAAGCATTAATGTGTTTCCCTGGGGGAGAGTGGAGTAAGCTTCAGCTTAATTCACCTGGCAGCCACTTATCTGCCTACAGAAAAAAAAAAAGTATTGGGGAATCAAATTCAAAACGCCCCCATCTTTATCTCAAACGTCAACTTTCAGGTGAGAATTAGAAGGACTCCATTCACATTTAATGGGGTTCAAACAACTTTTATTCAATGTGTATTGCGGGCTTTACAGTTGTTTCATACAGGTTCAACTTTTTGGGTGAAAAAAATGATCTCTCTGGTAATATTTTCCGCTTATCTGCCTACAGAAAAAAAAAAATTGGGCAATCTAAATTCAAAACGCCCCCGATCTTTATCTCGAACATCAATTTTCAGATGAGAGGTAGAAGGGCTCAATTCACATTTTATAGGGTTCAACCAACTTTTATTTAATGTGTATGGGGGGCTTTACAGTTGTTTCATATATGTTCAATTATTTAGGTGACAAAAAAAAACAATCTTTCTAGGAATGTTTTCCAAAGAAAGATCATTCATACATTTCCAGTGGGAAAATGGGAGAAAGCTGCTGCCAGATAACTTTCACAGAGACGAAAAGATCTATTACTATTTAAAAAGCTGGATCCTTCTCTCCCCTTACATTACTATAGGAGAGTCAGAAGGCAACTATACAAGTTAATGGTTGGCAAAAAAAAATCCCAGTCAGCTGATATGGGGATAATCTGACTCCATTACTGGGCTGCAAATGTGGGGTTCTTGAGACAGCGTTTCTGTGAATGTCTGTATTGATCACCAAGACCTTCGTTAGATAGCTTCAACTCGTCTGCAGAGGCATGTGGGCAGATTTCAGAAGTTTATTCTCAGGGTGATTAAGTCTGTAAATTGTTTTGACTTGATACAATTATAGCAAGGACTTAAGACCTCAATACACGTTAGATTAAAGCTGAAGAAAATTAACAATCTCTCAACCAAAACGATTGTTCGTTAGTTAATAACTTAAAGCGCCACTCCAGTGGTTTTTTTTTGTTTTTTTTTGCAGTGCTGGAGTGGTGCCACTAATGTAAGGTTCCTGCATTTAGTCTTGTACTCGCCATCTGCTGGCTTCAGCTCTTCCCGGCGCCATGCCACCATCTTGTGACCAAAACTTCTGACTAATCAAAAGTCAGAGGTAACGGTCACAAGCTCTAAAGGCAAATGTGATGACACAGCATTTTATCTTAATTATTCTGACGTCTATTTTCAGTAAGCCAGGAGGCACAGACTGTTATCTGTATGTTGACTTTTAAATTTGTGTTTTTCTTCAGTTGATCAAGAGTCTGACTCTTCTTGTAGGTTGAATTGGTATTTGTAAATTGATGAATGGTTGTTATTTACCTCTAATATCAGTTCCTACAGTTTATTGTACTGTTACCTTTGCAAAACAGGTATGCAGGGTTACTGAACTGTGATATTTTCTGATATGTTGATTACACATTATACCAGGTCATGTAGTTTGTTGACTTGCAAACATTAAAGGATACACTAATTAATCAAACAATGCGAGTTACTCTCATCACCCCTTCCCCTTGACCTGTGAATAATGGCTTGAAGAACAGTTGTGAACTATAAAAAGGGATTTTCCTCTGTAACAATATACATCCAAGACATCCAAGAGATCCAGAGATCCACAGAACCAAAGTCTCTTTACAAAACCACAGCCAGGAACATATAACGTATAAGCCCACACACAGCCCCCTATATACAGTATGAGCCCACACACAGCCCCCTATATACAGTAGAAGCCCCCACATAGCTTCCAATATACAACATGCGCCCATACATTGCCTCTTATATGCAGCATGAGCCCCACATAGCCTCATATGTACAGTATTAGTCCACACACAACCCCTATATACAGTATGAGCCCTCACATAGCCCCCTGAATACAGGCACACATCCTATACACATAGGAAAAAAAATCACATATCTCACTCCCATTCCCCCAGTGCTCTGCTTCAGTCTCCGGTGCACTGACTCTCCTCACAGGAGACACAACGTAGTGACATCATCACATCTGCTGTCTCAGTCACACATGCTGATTGGTGGAAGAAGGATCTGAGGATTCAGATAACAGTGATATCAGGACCCAGGAGGGCATGGTGTGACCCATGGGCACTGTTTTCAGCCCCACTGCTTTCTTGTCCACATCCGACCCTCTTGCTGTTCCAGGCCATCCCACGATCAGTATTTTGTGCAGGTCTGATCTGAAGTGTATTGGGAAATCTTGACTCTTCTTGTCAGATCCGAACTTTTCGGATTTTGGCGCGCACGGCGCACCGTCAAAAGTGCGCAGCGCAGGTCAAAGCGCAACTAGCGCACGGCCTGCGCACGATCTGCGCACCCTATGCTAAAGATAGGGTGCGCCGATCGCAGGCGCCGCTGTCCGCTAGGAGGCGGCGCTACAAGCAAGGGGCGGGCACGCCGGGCAGAGAGCCGGCTCGGGGGCGGAGCTACCCCCGGCCGTGCGGGTGCTTAAAAAGCGCTAATGTGAAACCAGCCTTACTGCAGCAGACGTTTCATCAAACCTGTTATTTAAAAGGACACTTTTCATTATTTACCCTCAAGGTATATTAGAAAGTTGTAGAACTTTTCAAGTGAATGATTAAAATTAATTTATGTAGAACCAAAATAAACCTTTACAGGTGGGCGGAAAGACTTGTGAACATTCTCCTTATTCCGTTTAGACAGTAGGCATCAAACAAGGCTTCCATTGTTTCCAGAGCAGACACAGGATGATTCCAGGGAGACTCACAATGAATAAAGATGCCTCATGTCTTTATCACACCTTTGTAAGTGGATCCTTTTGTGTGAAAGCCTCAGTTTATAGGTGAAATAAATTTATTTGCTCAGAAATCAAGAAGAACTGCCAGTCTTTCCCCTGCCAAATGTGCCGTGCTCTCCCTCAAGCCTTGCTAACATTACTCGTGCAATTTCTCAAAGCCTGCCAGGATGGGATTTTGTAACCTGATTCGACTGCTTTTTAAGTTTACCCAGAGGCCTCAGAGGTTAACATTCCTGGATTTGTGGCTCTGGAAAGGTTTTTAAAGCATTTTTTCAGCATGACTTGCTCTACCCCACATAACAAAGGTGATGACACATTACCTTATCAGAGTTGATGGATTAAGTGCTTCATTAGTAAAGCTGGATTTCAGGACTATCTTAGACCAGACTTGAGAAGTCAATATGAGTGTAACTCCGGGAACCGTTCATGTCTGCTGGAGGATCTTCTGTATCTGCAAAGACACTTTGATCTAAACCATAGAAGTGGCATGAATCGAAGAGACAAGATAGATAGAAAATCATACACAAGAAAATAATTGTTTAAATGATGAATTATGCGATATTAAGGCCGGCCAAACACATCAGGGCCGCTCACATCACCGTATTATCGGTCCTACTGCAATCCAACAAAACACCGCATCATACTCGGGCCAATGTTAGTCTACGGGGCTAACGTCCTAATTGTTTTCTTTGACGAAGTCAAAAAAGTCACGGCATGTCCGAGTTTGATCCAATGTTCAGATCTCACTTGGTCATGTAAGTCAATGAGTGCATGGAAAACATTGAACTGCACCATGCACTGACACAATGGAGAAGAGAAGATTTTGTTCTCCATCTTCTCATCATCCGAGAGAGTCGGATCACACTATGTTGACACTCTGATCAGAATTTGACCCGATTGTTTCAAATGAGAGAATCTACAGACCTTTTTACCCTGGCATTGAATGGCTGTCAACTGATAGATTGTTTGGCTAGAGCCATCTCAGCCAACTCTCCCATATCTCTCTCTGGTCCAAACGAGAGCTCCTGTGTTCTCTGTAAGAAAGCCACTTACTAACACGTCGGCTGGCGGCTTTTTTCAGGATGAACAATGCGATCGGGAGTCTGAAATTGTACAGGCCTGATTGGTATCACTCCTGAGCATCATTTGGCCTGCACCCCTATACATAATAGACTGGGTGAACACCTCGATATCGATGGGTTTGGCCAACATAAGTCCAATGTATATGTCCAGCTTTACTCATGACTAGAGTTGAGCGACTTTGGTCGGATCGGGTTTCATGAAACAAAATTTGTTTCAGATGAAACTGGTCCGACTAGGGCAAAAAAAGTCGGAGTTTCGTCAGAAACCCGACCCCAATGCAAGTCAATGGGAAATAAAAGTCTGCATTGAGCGGATGACATTCATCCACTCAATGCCGACTTTTATTCCCCATTGGGGGATAGCCATGGGTACAGCCATGGGTACCAGATTTGCACCAGGTTATGCTAACCTGTATGTGGGCAAGTGGGAGGAGCTCCACATTCGTCTGGGCGGCGGCCTGTGCGCGGATCTGGTCCTGTGGCTGCGCTTCATTGATGATGTCTTTTTCATCTGGGAGGGAGGTGTTTCTTCTCTTCAACAGTTTTTAAATAATATTAATAAAAATGAGTTTTATTTACATTTCACTGCTACCACTAGTAAGGTCGGTGTAAATTTTTTGGACCTCAATATTTTTGTTGACTGTGGCAAAATTCAAGCTTGCACTTATAATAAACCCACTGATTCAAATAGTTATATCTCAATGACTAGTTGCCATCTCCCAAGATGGCTGCTTAATGTCCCGCGCAGCCAATTTATGAGAGCACATCGTAATTGCTCCAGCCCCACACAGTATGACCGTGAGGCAAATACTCTTACCAAAAATTTTTTGGACAAAGGGTACGATTATCAGCATTTAAAAGATACCCAAGTCAAGGTGAAAGAGATTCCTTGGGGTCAATTACTGTGTACTAACCAATTAATAGAGGAAGAGGATCCTAAAGAAACCGAGCAGATAACTATACCAATCATTACACAATATAATTCAAATATTCACTTATTCAAAAAAATTGTTAATAAACATTGGGATCTTCTAAAAGAAGATAAGATGATTGGAGATAAATTATCCCAACATCCGCGATTTGTGTTCAAAAAGGCTAGAAATTTAGCCAATATTATTGCCCCTACAGTACGGAACTCTATTTTTCCAAGTGTTACTTTGGGTCCTTTTAAGGAATCAGTAAAATACTTTTTTCCTTGTAAATAGTGCAAGGTGTGTAAAACACTCAATCCTACTAAACAGCAGAGTGTAATTTCAAATGATAATATACAATTTCCAATAACAGATTTCATTACATGCACTACTCAAGGCGTTATTTATTTTATAGAATGTCCGTGCAGAAAAATGTATGTGGGACGCACTAAGCGGCCACTTAATAAGCGTATAGGGGAACATCTTCGCAATATAAGATCTAAGTCTGACAATCATCCTCTATCTAGACATTTTTCCTCTGTTCACAAGGGGTCTTTGCGGGATATTAAAATAATGGGTATCAAAAATGTCCATAAACACTGGCGCAATGGGGATTTTATTAAATTAATGTCAAAAGAAGAAACCAGGTGGATTTTTGAATTGGACACTTTAAAACCGAGGGGACAATAATGAGGTGGAACTGTTTGGTTTTGATTAACATCATCTGTTTGTACTAACTATTCATTGCTGAGCCAAGGGTATTTAACCCCATCGACTGCATGATGAGCCATCCCTGTGGAAGGAATCCGTGCTATTCCGAAACTAGTTGGAATTTTGGCTCAAGCAGCACTCTTGTTATCAGACATCACGTGACTGCGCGCCTCACGTGATCTGGATTATCATCGCAGGTCCTGCCCGACTCAAACCACGCTGACCGCGGGTGTCTACAATCTATAATGCGGCTGGTATGCTGACCGCCGTTGGACTGTGTCTACTTTGGTGAGCAATCATTTATGCTCTTTTCCCTGCTCTCACGCCATTCACGCGGGATCTATCACTATCGGAGAATTATCGGACGTTTGCCTGCACCTGGAGCCTGTTACCGGCCGGAACAGAGCTCGATGTTTTATTTGTTTTTTTATCTACTGATTGAGAGACTTTCTAAACGATTAGCAAGTATATGCCGCTGGCTTCTACTGCTTAAAAGTCCGCTCTCAGCGGTGAATCTACTGCTTAAAAGTCTGTTCACATTAAGGGACTGTCACACTAAGAGATATCGCTAGCAATATCGCTATAACTTGTGACGTTATATCGATATTGCTAGTGACATCGCTGTGTCTGATACTTACCAACAACCCGCTCCCCCGCTGGTTATCCCTGATCGCGTGAGAGCGTCCTGGACCGTTTCTCGTCATCAGCTTCCTGCGGCGCTTCCTGTGGAGAGACCAGCGACGAGCGTGGAGCAGGGCGGGAGGACGCAGGATCACCTGGTCTCACAGGTAAGTAGCGACCCCCGACCCCAGCGATGTCGCTGGTGAGATCTGCCTGTGTGGCAGCTCACTAGCGACCACTTTGCGATGCACCAGCGATCCTGACCGCGTCATATCGCTGGTCGGGATCGCTGGTACATCGCTAAGGCTACTTTCAGACTTCAGGCTTTTTGTAACGGCATGATGCGGCGAAAAACCGGACTACCGCATCTGGCCGCAAACGCAGGCACCGGATCCTTCTTTCTGCCGGATATATTCCAGGCAGAGAAGGTCTTCCGGGCATGCGCAGTGTGGAAAACCGGTCCGGCGTTTGGAAAAACGTTGCATGCCTGATACCGAAAGCCTGAAGTCTGAAAGTAGCCTAAGTGTGACAGTACCTTTAGTGAACCACCGGGCGTTCCCCACTGCACTCCTATTCAGAGGTAATAGTCACAGTGGGGGTATGTGCAAGTTACATTTATAGCACTTTATGGTTCCCCCAGTGTGTTTGTTTCTGTTTTTATTTATGTTTGCATAGCTATATGGTAGGTGTTTTTAATTATCTATTAGAACGCAATACCGACCATGCTCTTAGTCACTAGAGTCTAACCCGGACACTTCACACTTTTTTTTTTTTGGATATGACTTTGCATTTTCAGATTTAAAACTTAAGTTTTGCTTTGTCTTTTTGTAGTCTGATTCATCAATACTCAGTATCTTCTAACATCTAATGCTTTGTATTCAAAACTAAAGGAACAAAAAAGCGCAATAGGGTCTTATCTGGGTTATTTCTGGAGAAATAGATTAGAATTTACTCACCCTTTTTAGGAGAGATTCAGGCATGCGGAATCAGTAATCTGCTTGCTGCACGTCCAAAGGTCAGCTCTGTGACCACTTGAAACACCAGATTTCATATATATATATGTCATCCCCTGAGGAAGAAATGGTACACATTTCGAAACGCGTTGGGAAATAAAATGGATTAAACCTTCTCTTAAACTGGATTAGTGACTTTTATCTGGCAGCGCACTAAAGTCCAAGAATTTATTCCAACATCTAATGCTTATGAGTTCATTGCCTTGATCCTACAGGTAACTATATATATATATATATATATATATATATATATATATATATATATATTTTTATTCTCCATTGATTCACAGCACGAGTATCATTTTGTTTAAATCATATATATTAACTGTGGCTTATTTCCACTGTTCTAGAGTTGCCGGAGGACTCTGACACTTCTGTAAGGCTCTGTTCTCTGTTCACATGTCCAGTTGCCATCAGATCCAGTATTAAAAAATGGATGTTAGCAAAGCAAAAAAAGATGCAAAATGGAAATTAAAGTTGAATTGATCTGTCTGAAAAATCTGTTTAATAATGTTTACTTTGGCTTGCAGCTTTCATCTGTTTTTGTTCAATTTTCAACAGATCCCTCATCATAATGTGTCACTGAACACTTATGGGCATGTGCAGTGTCCTGGGCATGAGCAGTGCTAAAAAACCCAAATCATAACAGGCGGGTGATCATTCGTTATCATCCATTTCTCACAGACATCAGTGTTTAAAGGGAATCTATCACCCATTTTTTGTGATATCAGTTAAAGATATCACTCAATTGTGCGTCCCATAAGTATTCGAGCAGTACCTTTCATAGTCCCTGACCCCCCCCACCTTTGATGCAAAAATACCTTTTTAATCTGTCTTTTGATATATGCAAATCGCCACTGTCCGGTCC
The DNA here is from genome assembly GCF_039654945.1 of Dendrobates tinctorius. Lineage (NCBI taxonomy): Eukaryota > Metazoa > Chordata > Amphibia > Anura > Dendrobatidae > Dendrobates > Dendrobates tinctorius. Next base: position 66,130,924 of record NW_027361738.1, on the reverse strand, counting down.
GATGAGCGGGGATTATTCTCCTTCCCCCTCCTGTCTTGCCCTACGCACTTGTTTCTTCTTATTACTGCGTTCATGTAGGGTTTCTGCACGAGCGCATTGAAAAGGGCCCTCGCGCATGCGCAGTATGCTTTGCCCAACTGTGGCCAAAGCAAAAAATTAGTATTGCGCATGAGCTGATATTTTGCATCACTTTCTATACCCCGGAAGTCTTCCAAGGCAAGCTGTCTGTTCCTGGACGCCGGAAATCTAACTGAAGTCCTGCACATTAGACCGGAAGCTTCGGATAACAAACCGTTTTTTTTGCTGCAGATCAGTAGGTATTCTACAGTGAAATATGAAGTGATAAAGCGTATGGAAAATCTGCAGCATTTCTGCCACATGTGAACATAGAAGGCTATAATGAATGGAAAAAAAGCTTAAATATTATATAATATCATCCATGCTTGGACTAGGCTCACATGTTTACCTATTTGGTGAATATTTTACAGTACCAGAAAAGTGCATGAGTTTTAGCTTAATATCATCCACATGCTTCATTTTATTTTATTGGGTTGGGTGGGGTGTGGGGCTGGGGACCGGTGCACAATCTGCACTAAAATTAACAATTTCCACTTTTTGAAAAATTTACAAAATGTAAATTTTAATTGCGGAAACGCATCTTTTTTTGGTGCAGATTTTACCCATGCATTTCAACGGGGAACCTAAATCCTCAGGTTAAATTGCAGGCCAGGCATTGTTTTGTTGTACTTTTTAGTAAGTTTCTGCAAGAAAGCAAATCATGAATTGTTGTAAAAAAAATGTATTCAGATTGTCTTTATTAAAAAATGTTATGGATTTCAGTTCAGAAACCTGGATGTAAAATCCGCACCAAATATGCAATGTGTGAACTGCACCAATGTGTCATTGGGCGCCGTATTATGGTTCCGTACAACTCCGAGAGTATATAGAGTCATAAAACTATAGTGATAAGTGTACGAGGCCCGGCTGTAACGTTATCAGGGCTGAACATCAGCGTGCAGGGATTATATCCTTTGGTTACAATAATCCGCACAGCTTTATTAACAGGACTTGTCCGCAGTTTATGTATCGGCAGGAATGTCGTGCCTCGTGCAGATTTTCGTTACGCTGGCTGTTTCTGTAATGTAGTCCAAATGAGATGGGATTAATCTGATTAAAGGCAGCTGAAGGGAAGGGGTTGCGGCACATGCGAAGATAAAATGGAAAATTAAAAGCAGAACTTGATGACGCAAGAAATGGTGAATTGCACTGTAAATATGTATTCACATACTGTACTATCTATCTATCTGAATATTATCTATCTAATACCTATCTACCTATTATCTATCTGTATATTTATCTAATATCTATCTATCCGCCCATTCATCTGTAAGAACAGCTGACCCGGGTGTACCTGATCATGGATCGTGTCTGGTCACCAAATGTTTGCTCTGGGGGGTTTATTTCCCCATTCATTGACTACTCAGCAGAGTAGTTACCATGTAATTCATGGCCAGGCCCATTCTCTCCTGATATGCCTGACATTTTCTTGAGAAGACACAAACCCTTTAACCACTGAATGCAGGATATATCCATTATGACGGGGTGCTAGTTACCAAACGATGACAGATATATCCATCATGATGATCTTGTGGGTGCTGAACAAGATCATGGAGGAAGGACGGATGTAATTCACAGCTCGACTCCCAATACAACTGCCAGGGTGAGATAAGTCCGACACTGGCAGATGCCATGGTCAGAAGAGACTTCCTTCATCTGGCACCCCACAGAGTGATCCCAGAGTGCTGATATAGGGGGCAAGTGGCTTCTGAGAGGATTTTCCGCCCTCTCCTCCTCCTTGAAGCCACTCACTTCTGGGTCTATCAATGTAGCAAGCGGCAGCCGCAGAGAAGAGCCAGGGAGCCAATTGCATCGGCCCATACTGTGTGCACACCTGCACTGACACTGTGTGTGTGCAGCCAAGCTCAGGCAATATCCGTACGCACACGCAGACATATGAGTTGAGTTACAGTAGCGCTTGCTTTTGGTAAGGTTGTACGGAAGCCCCCTGTTATGTGCCTGTCTGTATCTGAGCCTTGCTTCACTCACCCAGGTCAGCTAGACTCTACTGTGCTCCACGTCGGGACTTGCAGATGGTACAGCGTGCTCCCATGTGATTATCCTCTCCGGCCTATATAAGGCTCACCAACACACACACCTGTGTCTTCGTAGTAAGACTTTGATTTTGCTAGACTCTGGCTTGCTCTACACACCTTGACCTGCTCAACTTCTGTTTTTGGTCTCCTGGACATCTCTTGCCAGCCAGCAGTTTCCAGCATCCCTGGACCTGCTTGCCTATGGTGTCCTAACGTCTCCAACCTGCCAGTGATTTCCAACATCCCTGGACCTGCTTGCCTGTGGTGTCCTAATGTCTCCAACCTGCCATTGATTTTCCCACCTGCTTGCCTGTGTTCTCCTGGACATCTCTCACCTGCGAACGGTTTCCAGCATACCACCTGCTTGCCTGTAGTTTCATGGATATTGCCCATCTACCTGCTGTCTCCATCATCCTGCCTGCCTGCGGATTCTTGGACGTCTTCCCATTGCCTGCCTTTTCTTACATCCCACCTACCTGCCAGAAGCCCCCTCCCCCCCGGCTGTCGGTGCCCACGTGTCTCGTCTATCTGCTGCACCAACGCCCGTGGCCCCTGTGCCCACCCCGCCCTTGGACTGGGAGGATTCTGTTCACTAATATGTATAGGGCTAGTATGATTTTTATAGGCGCTAAGTCCCGTATATCACTGTACAGATAATTTAATATGCATATTGGCGGTGAAACACTCATTTTAAGACCCAAAGAGGTCTTGTTGCTTGGGATTAATTATACATTGATTTATTGACAATATTGCTGCACTTTTTCCTTCAGTAAAGCTCCTAATATTTCCTTACCAGAAGCTCCAACAACAATTATATTAAAGTGGATTTAAAATCTTTAAAAACTAACTGAAACCGTGATAAAAAAATGTAATACAGGTTATAAAAAAGTCAGCTGAAACTTTAAATTTATCGTATTCTGGAGATAATTAATCTGAAGTCGGCTGCATTTTATGTGAAGATTTTCTAAACCGTGAAACTGAGACTATTGATCGAATCCTTTTTATTGGTGCATGGAAGTGTATTTTTACCAAGAACCGAATATCTTTGAGTGCCCGGGCGCTGATTTATAGAGGCTGATATATTCCCCTCTGTTATACAAGACGATATCTAGAGCTGTTTATCTGCTGAATACTAAACACGACAGCCCGGGCTCCCGAGAGGAGCAAATAAAAGGGAGCTGGATGTTGACGAAAGTCATAAAGAGTATAATAGATGTTCCTTCCCCTAATATGAGGTTTAGCGGAGGAGCCTCTAATGTCTCAGTAAAATAATAGTTGGTGGAGAAACTGTGAAATTGAAAGACTGTTGGAAAATATTTGCTCCATTACATTTTATTTTAATAGCCTGAGTTCTGCCGAGTGGTGACGTCCATATGAAGCAGGGCGGTAGGGTTGGCGTTGTTCGCGTAAGGTTGGCCATGAGGGAGAAATCTCTATAGGCAATGAATAAACTGCATCAGACCAGAACCTATGTCGAATAAAGCTCAACAATTTATTTACACAGGCTGATTCACAAATAGCTTCTTCTCCCTCCTGTTTATTTTTCAAGGACCCTGTGGAAGCAATATTCTTAGCCATGACTTCCAATTTTTTTTATATCTACCTTAGGCTGCATTCACACATCCATGAGACACATACTACAGTAGTGTTATCCGTTTTTCTTCTCGGCAGCACAGTGAACCATAGGAATTTCATTGATCCATACACACATCAGTTATAAATATTAATGCTGAGACTCTCATTGATCCCAGGATTGTGACTCTGGAACCCCAGAGACCAAGGCTTCCAGGCCTCATTCTGAAAGGAGAGGAGTGCATGCTCGGCCACCTCGAGCACTGAAATCATCGTTCCCATAGTCTAGGGGTGGGATACCATTTTTGTGCCAAGGGCCATTTGGATATTTATACCATCATTTGGGGGTTGCACAAAATTATTAACTTGAAAATTACTCTGCTACATTTGGTCAAATAATTAATTAACTCACTCCTAACGTGATAACTGGAGCTTTTTCTCTTTAGTGCTACGTACAATGTTAGGTGGTATTGATGATGTGGCTACTCACAACTGCTTTTCCAGGTTTGTGTTGGTCTGGAGTACAGGTGATTCTTTGTGAAGATATGTTTTGTAAAGAACTCACTGCTGCAGTGTAATATATATCTGTAAGTCAGATCGAACATAGTTATGTATTACACTGCAGGTCTCCTCACAGTGGGAAATCCATCACTGCTCATTTTACATTTCTAGAACTCAAGCAGTGGGAGGTCTGCGATAAATTACATCACATAGGAGACCGAGACTGCAGTACATACATCACATAGGAGACACAAAGACTGTAGTACATACAGCACATAGGAGACACCAAGACTGCAGTAGTTATATCAGATAGGGGACACAGAGACTGCTGTATACACATTACATTGGAGGGGCAGGATGATATACATCACAAAGGAGACACTGAGGCCTAAGCATATATAACACATAGGAGACACAGAGACTGCTGTATATACATCATATAGGAGATGCTGCGCTGAAGCATATACAACACACAAGGGACACCAAGGCTGCTATATATACACATCATATAGGAGATGCTGGGACTGCAGCATATATACACTGCTCAAAAAAATAAAGGGAACACTCAAATAACACATCCTAGATCTGAATGAATGAAATATTCTCATTGAATACTTTGTTCTGCACAAAGTTGAATGTGCTGACAACAAAATCACACAAAAATCATCAATGGAAATCAAATTTATTAACCAATGGAGGCCTGGATTTGGAGTCACACACAAAATTAAAGTGGAATGTAATGTCCTTAAATCAAGTCAAAATGAGGCTTAGTATTGTGTGTGGCCTCCACGTGCCTGTATGACCTCCCTACTGTACGCCTGGGCATGCTCCTGATGATGCGGCAGATGGTCTCCTGATGGATCTCCTCCCAAACCTGGACTAAAGCATCCATCAACTGAACAATCTGTGGTGCAATGTGACATTGGTGGATGGAGCGAGACATGATGTCCCAGAAGTGCTCAATCAGATTCAGGTGTGGGGAACTGTTGGGCCAGTCTATAGCTTCAATGCCTTCATCTTGCAGGAACTGCTGACACACTCCAGCCACATGAGGTCTGGCATTGTCCTGCATTAGGAGGAACCCAGGACCAACCACACCAACATATGGTCTCACAAGGGGTCTGAGGATCTTTCTCGGTACCTAATGGCAGTCAGGCTACCTCTGTCGAGCACATGGAGAGCTGTGTGGTCCTCCAAAGAAATGCCACCCAACACCATTACTGATCCACCACCAAACCGGTCATGTTGAAGGATGTTGCAGGCAGCAGATCGCTCTCCACGGTGTCTCCAGACTCTGTCATATGTGCTCAGTGTGAACCTGCTTTCATCTGTGAACAGCACAGGGTGCCAGTGGCAAATTTGCCAATCCTGGTGTTTTGTGGCAAATGCCAAGCTTCCTGCCCGGTGTTGGGCTGTGAGCACAATCCCCATCTGTGGATTTCGGGCACTCAGACCATCCTCATGGAGTCGGTTTCTAACCGTTTGGGCAGACACATGCACATTTGTGGTCTGCTGGAGGTCAATTTGCAGGGTTCTGGCAGTGCTCCTCCTGTTCCTCCTTACACAAAAGTGGAGGTAGCAGTCCTGCTGGGTTGCTGCCCTCCTATGGCCCCCTCCACATCTCCTGGTGTACTTGCCTGTCTCCTGGCAGTGCCTCCAGCCTCTGGACACTATGCTGACAGAGAAAGCAAACCTTCTTGCCACAGTTCGCATTGATGTGCCATCCTGGATGAGCAGCACTACTTGAGCCACTTGTGTGGGTTGTAGAGTCCGTCTAATGCTACCATGAGTGTGAAAGCACAATGAACATTCAAAAGTGACCAAAACATCAGCCAGAAAGCATTGGTACTGAGATGTGGTCTGTGGTCCCCACCTGCAGAACCACTCCTTTATTGAGTGGGTCTTGAAAATTGCCAATAATTTCCATCTGTTGTCTATTCCATTTGCACAACAGCATGTGAAATTGATTATCAATCAGTGTTGCTTCCTAAGAGGACAGTTTGATTTCCAGAAGTTTGATTTACTTGGAGTTATATTCTGTTGTTTAAAGGGGGTTTTACACTAAGCGATATCGCTAGCAATATCGCTAAAACGTCACTGATTTTGTGACGTTATAGCAATATTGCTAGCGATATCGCTATGTGTGATACTTACCAGCGACCGGCTCCCCCGCTGTCCATCGCTGATCGCGCGAGAATGTCGGGCTCCATTTCTCGTCGTCTGCTTCCTGCTGGGCTTCCTGCTGTGAGACGAGCGACGCGTGGAGGCGGGCGGGAGGACGTCAGGATCGCTGTGTGTGAATGGTAAGTATCGTGCGCTGCGTCGCTGCTGCATCGCTGTGAGGTCTTTCTGTATGAAAGCTCACTAGCGATCATTTAGCGATGCACCAGCGATCCTGACCGGGTCGGATCGCTAGTCGGATCGCTGGTGCATCGCTAAATGTAAAAGGGCCTTAAGTGTTCCCTTTATTTTTTTTGAGCAGTGTATATCACATAGGAGACACTGGGGCTGGAGCACATACATCACAGGAGACGTTTAGACTGGAGCACGTACACCGCAGGAGATATTGGGGCCGGAGCACTTACATTACAGGATACATTGGGGCTCGAGCTCATACATCAAAGGAGACATTGGGGCTAGGCTTGTATGCCACAGGCTTCAATGAATGCCCAACAGCATTCAGTAGTGAATGCTGTGTGCTTGTGATCACAATGTAAGAAGGGTTTGCAGTCCCAGTGGCCGGCAAGACATGGCTGTTAGCATGAGCACTGTGCGGTCCCTGGGAATCTACATGGGGACTGGAGGAAAAGTATTTATGGACCACAAACTGCCCAAGGCTGGAGGTTTTCCACCTCTGCCATAGACATTGCATGGACTGGAGGTCGGCCATGTACACCTCTGTTTTATTCAGGATGGGGCTGCTGGTCTCGGGGTTCCACAGCCCTGATCTCAAAATTGCGGAAGTTCATAGCATTGGAATGCCAGTGATCAGAACGTTATCTCCTATTTTATGGATATGTAAGAGTGTGACAAAGATGATGTTTAGTTTATACAAAAAAACATCAAAAACTGACTGGCACAAGAGCAGCTACCTCCATATACAATATACAAAAAAGGGTTGCACTCTATCATGCTAAAGCATGTCAATGTGAAATTTATCAAATATGAATAGCAATATGGCTTTTGAAAATTAGGAAAAAATGAATGCACAAAATTTGTTCAAATTATGTCTACCCATTAACCAACATCAAGATGGTCCCAAAACTGATGGGTCCCTAACCAGTGTGAATACCTCCCTTAGGCTGATGTTTGAATTTCTGGATGAATGTGTGTAGCAAGGTGGCACATGGTGGTAGTCATGGGCAAGTCTACTAGGTCACAGTCAGTGAGCACCCCGGCCCCTTGCACATGAAAGACAGTTCAAGTCCTAGCCCTATGGCACAGTTGGTTACCTCTGGCACACGGTTACTCTCCACACTGGAATGGCATCCTATGGATGCACCATGAATCACACTTCGGTTCCAACAGTGGCAAAACTTTAATAACGATGAAATTGAGGAGATAATGCTTCCTGTGCTGTCCCTATCCAGATATTCGGTCCAAACAGCTCCCGTCTGGTTTTGAGGAGCAGACAGTCCTATACTGGGCACTCGCACAGTCCTAGTGCCTGTTCCAGCTGCCTAGCGGTCCCTTAGCAGCACTTTCTCCCCTCCAGGGGTATATTATGCTCCCATCATTGGAGCGCGTCCTGCCATGGGTAAGCCTTCCCCAGCTCTGCTCCAGAAGCAGGAAATTGCTGCTTCTTCAGGCTGCTAATCCAGCCCCCTTTGGTTAAACCTGTTCTAACCCTGAATTAATTAAATACATTACATACAGTACACTCACAATAGTACAATATCAGACATATAGACACATTAATAAAACAGTGATACACAATGGTAATACATTAACTTAGAGCCAAACCATCAGGGCAACGCATGGGGCACACATGCCCGGCATATAGGAGCGAGGAGACAACTGAGGGTCCCCACCACCTCCTTACATGTGGACACCTCGAGACGATTCTTAGAATATATAAAACAAATCCATTTTAGTACGGGAGAAAGAAGTGCACATTGTCTTTGTCACACTCTTACAGATATGTGATAAATAGATTTTTTGTGAATAACCCTTTAGAGCATTTGTGTTTCAGGAACAGTTTATTTCAATTCCCACTCTAAGGACAAATTCAGATGCGCATGAAACAAGAATACGGACTGTGACGCGAAGAATGGGCAAGGGTCTCCTCCTGAGCAGACATCATGGTCCATACTCTGACCGTATTTAACCCCTTTACTCCCAAGGGTGGTTTGCATGTTAATGCTCGGGCCAATTTTTACAATTCTGACCACTGTCCCTTTATGAGGTAATAACTCTGGAATGCTTCCATGGATCCTGGTGATTCTGACATTGTTTTCTTGTGACATATTGTACTTCATGCTAGTGGTAACATTTCATTCATATAACTTGCGTTTATTTGTGAAAAAAATGGAAATTTGGTGAAAATTTTGAAAATTTCGCAATTTTCCAAATTTGAATTTTTATGCCCTTAAATCACAGAGATATGGCACTCAAAAAACTTAATAAGTAACATTTCCCACATGTTTACTTTATAGCAGCACAATTTGGAAACCAAATTTTTTTTTTGTTAGGAAGTTATAAGGGTTAAAAGTTGACCAGTGATTTCTCATTTTTACAACACCATTTTATTTTTAGGGACCACATCACATTTGAAGTCACTTTGAGGGGTCTATATGATAGAAAATACCCAAAAGTGACACCATTCTAAAAACTGCACCCCTCAAGGTACTCAAAACCAGATTAAAGAAGTTTATTAACCCTTCAGGTGCTTCACAGGAATTTTTGAATGTTTAAAAAAAAATTTTAACTTTTTTTCACAAAAAAAATTACTTCAGGTTCAAATTTTTTATTTTACCAAGGGTAACAGGAGAAATTAGACTGGAAAAGTTATTGTGCAATTTATCCTGAGTACGCTGACACCTGATATGTGGGAGGGAACTACTGTTTGGGCGCATGGCAGAGCTCAGAAGGGAAGGAGCGCTGTTTGACTTTTTCAATGCAAAATTAGCTGGAATTCAGATCGGATGCCATGTCACGTTTGGAGAGCTCCTGATGTGCCTAAGCAGTGGAAACCCCCCACAAGTGACCCCATTTTGGAAACTAGACCCCCCAAGGAACTTATCTAGATATGTGGTGAGCATTTTGAACCCCCAAGGGCTTCACAGAAGTGTATAACATACAGCCGTACAATTAAAAAATCATATTTTTTCCACAAAACTGATCTTTTCACCCGCAATTTTTATTTTCCCAAGGGTAACAGGACTCTAAAAGTTATTGTGCAATTTGTCCTGAGTACGCTGATACCCCACTTGTTGGGGTAAACCACTATTTGGGCACATGGCAGAGCTCGGAAGGGAAGCAGCGCCATTTGACTTTTTTGGCTGGAATTGAGATCGGACACCATGTCGCGGTTGGAAAGCCCCTGATGTGCCCAAACAGTGGAAACCCCCCAATTCTAACTCCAACCCTAACCCCAACACACCCCTAACCCTAATCTCAGCCCTAACCCTAGCCCTAATCTCAGCCCTAACCCTAGCCCTAACCCTAATCTCAGCCCTAACCCTAGCCCTAATGGGAAAATGGAAATAAATACATTTTTTTAAATTTTATTATTTTTCCCTAACTAAGGGGGTGATAATGGGGGATTTGATTTACTATTTATAGCGGGTTTTTAAGTTTGGCGGCTGTCACACGCTAAAAGATGCTTTTTATTGTAAACATAGTTTTTGCATCACCACATTTTGAGAGCTATAATTTTTCCATATATTGACCCACCGAGTCATGTGAGATCTTATTTTTTGCGGGACGAGTTGATGTTTCTATTGGTACCATTTTTGGGCACATGACATTTTTTGATCACTTTTTATTCTTATTTTTGGGACGCAGAATGAAAAAAAAACAGCATTTCATGAATTTCTTTTGGGGGGTGCGTTTTCACCGTTCCACGTGTGGTAAAATTGATAAGGCGGTTTTATTCTTCGGAGCAGTATGGTTACAGCGATACCTCACTTATATCTTTTCTATGTTTTGGCGCTTTTATGCAATGAAAACAATTTTATCTAAAAAATAATAACTTTTTTATTTTTTCGCTGACGACACTGTGGCGGCTCATTTTTTGCGGGACGAGATGACGTTTTTAGCGGTACCATGGTTATTCATATCTGTCTTTTTGATCGCGCGTTATTGCACTTTTTGTTTGGCGGTATGATGATAAAGCATTATTTTTTGCTTAGTTTTTTATTTTTGAAGGGGTTCGCTAAAGGGGTTAACTAATGGGACAGTTTTATAGGGCGGGTCATTACGGACGCGGCAATACCAAATATGCGTACTTTTATTGTTTGTTTTTTTTTATTTTCAAAAAATGAATTTATAAGAGAATTTTTTTTTTTAATTTATTAAGCAATTTTTTTATAAATTATTTTTACACTTTTTTTTAGCTTTATTACACTGTCCCAGGGGAGACATCACTGTCATGTGACAGATCGCTGATCTGACACATCACAGATCGCTGTGACAGATCAGCGATCTGTCACAGGCGCTGCACATGCTTCCTCATGCCTGCGCTCTGCAGGCAGTGAGGAAGCCGGCTCCCTGCAGGCCCCCGATGGTCCCCGCTGCAATATTGGATTCGGGGACCCGCAGGGAAGGAGGCCCCCACAGCAGCGCAGCACATCGCGCTGCTGCGGTGGTTTCAGGGAAGCACGGAGGGAGCCCCCTCTCTGCCGATGCTTCCCTAAACCCCCGGTACACTGCGATCGTGTTTGATCGCAGTGTGCCAGGGGTTAACGTGCCGGGGCGGTCCGTGACCGGCGCTCCCCACGGGGGCGCCTCTGATCGCTATGACATACTATTCTGTCCTTGGGACTTAGGTCCCAGGTCACATGGACGGAATAGTACGTCTAATGTAGGAAAGGGGTTAATACACATCTGAATTTGGCTTAGAACTGGCAGGTTCACAGATGGTAGAAAGTGGTGATAATTTATTGAATAGAATTACAATTGTAGCGAACATTGCAGCACACTATTGGGTAGCACCAGTAAGGCTTTGTTCACACTTGTGTTTTGTAATTCTCTATTCTGCTGAAGGAACAGAGAAAAGGAATCCATGATGGATGTTATCGGGTATGGAAGGACCCTATTAACTACAGTGGGTTCTTTATGACTTCTGTTATAGTGTCAGATTTTTGTGGGATGTGTCTCTGTGTGAAGACTGATACTATTCAGTCAATATAAGACTATATAGGGGTAAACTGAGAGAGGTTCGTTGGATGCAGTGAAGAGCCAGAGGCAGAGAAGGAGATAGCAGGATTTACTGAACAGGCAATGAACTAGTAATACTCCACGGCAGTGGTGGGAATTGCACACAAACACAATGCTCGAGAACAAGATTTACAAAAACAAGATAACCTATCACTTGCAGTTCTTGCAGGGGAAAGGCTGGAAAATCTCCCGACGGCATCGCAAATCGTGGACAAAGTATCTAGCTCTGTTACAGAGGAACGAGAAGCACTGTCTCCTGACGGTGCTGATGAATCCGGTCCTGCTTGGTTTGAGTGCGCTGGAACATGGAAACAGTCCTTTATGTGGATTCCTCAGGAATGGCACCGAACACGAGCCGTGGGCACGCTCACAGACCATAGCAGCGGGCGGTCCTTTGGGGTAGTCGCTAGGCAGCTTATCTGTTACCACAGACAGGACAGTGCTGTCCAAAAGACCAGGGTCAGACAATAACTTAATAGCGTCAAAGTCAATCTTTTAGTCAGCACACTAAGGGATGAGTGACGTGGAGTTGTCAGCCGGAGCAGCGGAGACGGAGTCAACCTTCTGACCCATTCCCGTGCTCAGTCCTCTTTATACTTCCTGGCCCCCTGCTGTCCAGTGGGAAGGCCCTTCCCTCCCAGAAGAAGCCTCCCCCGGAAACAGTGGTGACAGTCCAGATAGTTCCGGCCTTAAAGGGCACCGGAAACCGCTGACTCTGTCTCGGCTCATCTTCATACATAGGGACCCAACTTCAGACAAGGGTAATGGAAAACCCAGCTGTCATTTAGGAAAAGTTGCAGAATAGTTAAATTATGGGGATACAAGTATTTAGTAAAGCAGACAAGTCAGGAGCCATCAGAGGTCCTATTTAACTTCTGTGCTTTTCAGCTGCATATTTATTATTAATTATTTCAGCTATATATTTATTATTATATTATGTCAGCTATATATTTATTATTATATTATGTCAGCTATATATTTATTATAGCATAGCAGCATTTAATCCCCTGATGTGGGTGGGACACAACACAATCTTAATTAAAGAGATAGTCTGGTGCTGTTCACTTTGTGAGATAATTCTTGCCGATCACGTTATGAGACCCCATATAGTTGCTGCAACACATGCACGATCATCTAGTATTGTGAACATCGTGACAGGTATTTGGGATCTTAATGTCATCTCCACCAGTTATCTCAATTGTGGAAGTGAATAATGCCAGGCTTCCCCCTTATTGTTTCTATGCAATAATAATATGTCTCTTAAATGTTGCAATTACGCGTAAGGAAACTACATCAGCGCAAACCGTGTTACAGCATTCAGTCTTTTTGTGTAGGAGTCTATCCGCATGGCACATATCAAACTGGCAATCTTTCCCGCTCTACCTTGCAGTAGATCCAAATCTGTCAGACTCTAGTGCATCTCCTGTGTAAATCCCCCTCTTTAAGTAACCCACAAATTTTCAATTGGATTCAGGTCTAGGCTCTGGCTGGGCAATTCCAAAACTTTTCTTCTGTCAAAGCCATTCTTTTGTTGGTTTGGAGGAATACTTAGAGTTGTTGTCGTTCTGAAAGGTGAAATTCCTCTTCATTATCTTTTATCATACACTTTAATATTTTGTTTCAAATACACTGATATTTGGAACTGTTTACAAAGCATAATTCTGCCTCCACCATGTTTCACTGGGTGTATCGTGTTCTCTTGATGTTGTGCAGTGTTGACTTTGCACCAAACATACCTTTAGGAATTATGGCCAGAGTGTTCAAACATAGCAGGGCTTGGGTGCTTTTCTTTGTAAGAAAAGGTTACATCTTCCCACCCTACTCCACAATCTAGACTTGCGAAGAACACAGGAGATTGTTGTCACGTGCAGTACACAATGATTGCTCTTTTAATGTTGCTGTAGGCCTCTTGGCAGCTTCCTGGACCAATTTTCTTCTCATCTTTTCATCAATTTTCGAGGAATGTCCAGTTCTAGGTAATGCCACAGTTGTGTCAAATTTAATTAAGTTCTTGATGACATCTTCACAGTTTTCCTTGGTATATGTAGTGATTTGGAAATTTTGTATACCCTTCTCATGACTGATAACTTTCAACAAAGAGATCCCTTTGCTGTGTGGTAAGCTGTTTACAGACCATGGCTTTTGCAGAAAAATGCAACTAAGATAATGTCAATAAAATCATACTAGATGAGCTATACTTTCTATGGGGTGAATCAGAAGCACTGTAAATTAAGTCAGCCGTGTACTGACTATTATTTAGTATGAGTTTAAATGTGATTGGCTAATTCTGAGCACAACCATATCCCAATTATATTAGGGTAATGCAAGCACATTATTTTAGTTTTGTTGTCGTCATCCACAAAATGATTTCATTTTCTTATAATTTGATTTGTTCTTATTATGGGTAGAAAATGTTGTGAAATTATTATTCTTGGTATGATTCATTTTACAGGACAAAACCCTAGCATTTTAACAGGGGTGTGTAGAATTTATCTAACCAACTATCGATCTATCTATCTCTGTGTATCTTTCAGATTCTTTATGATTTAGTTTTCAATACTTTATGATGAAATGGCTTATATCTCCAAAATCAGAGAAAGCTGTCATAACTTAATTAGCACCTCAGTTGTGTCGCTCTTTTATAGAATAAACATGGTGACAAAGTAAGTTGCTAATACTGAGGTGCAAATTTATAAGTATCAACCTCTTGCCTCACTCTGTTATCACTTTTGCAAAAATATTTGCAGCACAAAGCATAAAATTCCCAAACTGGTGTTAGGGCATGATATAAAAGTGCCCTACCTTTAAAAAAGTTGGGAGTATGCAAATTAGCTCTCCTCCAGAAAGAAGAAAACTATCTCATATTCAGGCTGTGTGCCCACGATGCGTTTTGTTAAGCGTTTCCGCAGCGTTTGAGCCGGCTCAGATGCTGCAGAAACGCTTAAAAGATGCATCAAATTAATTAGCATGCGTTTTTGGCTTTTTGTGCCAATGCATGCGTTTTTAACCGCTCAGGAATCGCTTAGCGGCTAAAAACGCAGCATGCTCATTAATTCCCGCATTGCTCAGCGTTTTTAGCCATCCCCAATGATCCCAGAAATCGCGTGTCAAAAAACGCGTCAAAAATGCGGAAAAAGACGCGCGATTTCTGGGAAGGAGATCCTTTTCCTGAGCATTTAAAAACGCTAGCGTGGGCACATAGCCTCAAGGGATCAGTTACAAGAATTTCACCCCAAAACTATTTATATGCACATGTAGCTCTTTCAAAGACAAGTCCAGCAACATCTTAACATGGCCAGTCTGTTCCTCCATTACTGAGAAATCAACATTTGAATTAATTAGCAAATGAGGCTCAAGAGCTATGGTAGATCTGAATCTCCTGTCACTGCAGCTCTCTTTCCCACCTAACACTGTCTTCTCCCTCCTGCTCTTTTAGCGGTGCCTGAACGTCACCACCGGGCAGAACTCAAATACGGTACAGTAGACGAGGAGGCAGAAACAAAACAGCTGCTTTGTTCAAAGACAAAAAATTATGTACTGGAAACAAAGACTAACAGTTATTGTAATAACAGCAATAATAGATACAAGGAGGGATAGCTGGAGAGTGTCACACGAGCTGCACTCCAGCTATGACAATGCAAAGTTCAATATAAACAAATCGAGTTGCGCTGCTACAGCATCCTAGCTAAAGAAGCCTCCTGCTCTACACCCTAACACACCGGTGTCATACTCACAGTTCGGTAACACTTAGAACAAAGTCTAGTAGCTGCTGCTTGGTCCTGATGTAGTAGAGCTGAGTTTGTTGTGTTGAGCTCTTCCTTCAGGTTAGCTGATCCATCTTCTTCCGAATCCGAGCATGTCACATTCTCACTTTCAATGTTGAAAGATTACTGGGACCACTGCTTTGTTTTGTCTCTCAGGTTACAGTTACTCGAGGAGAACCACTCTGGCTATGCAATGCGACTCTTTCTTTCTGACACAGTCCTGGTGATCGATCCTGTGGTAACAGGATACTATCTTCTCCCTTGAAGCCGTTATTTAATTTACGCATCTCCCGTTGTTAGCACACACTTATATTCCTACCTGTCTCTCACAGGCACGTGGATCCCTCTTTTCTTACTGAACTGACACATTTCCTGTTCCTTTTTCAAAACTAACACAGCAAGCTGCAGGGAGAAAGTCCAATTACACAGAAATCAGAGCGGAGCATTGGCTCTTAAAGTCACAATGTCATTCAGTTCTTAGCAGGGGCTTACCCCCTACACTTGACTGACAGTCTCTATGCTGTGCAACTTCAGATAAAGGAGCTGCCAGTCAAGTAGGAGTAGGCAGTACTGGGTGGGGACAGAGGCTTCAAACAGAGGCTGGACAGACATCTGACTGGGATGATTTAGCGAATCCTGCTTTGAGCAGGGGGTTGGACCAGAAGGCCCAGGAGGTCCCTTCCAACTCTACGATTCTATGATTCTATGATTCTACAAATAGCTTTTTAGCCTAGTTTGCATATCATTTCATACACTGATTTCTAAGTAATAGAGGAGCGGATTGGCCACGTAAAGGTTTTGCTGGATTTGTCTTTGAAAGAACAACATGTGCACATAAATAATTTGGCAGATGAAATTCTGCTGACAAATTCCCCTTAACCCGAACTCCGTTCTGTTATGACTTACCTGATTATGTGGATTTGCTAAGTCAAAGGTCTGAATGGTCATTCGTGATGAGCAAGTATACTCGTTGCTCGGGTTTTCCCGAGCATGCTCAGGTGTCCTCCGAGTATTTTGGCGTGCTCGGAGATTTACTTTTTGTCGATTCAGCTGAATGATTTGCGGCTGCAAGACAACCTAAATACATGTGGGGATTCCCTAACAAACAGGCAACCCCCCACATGTATTCAGGCTGTCTTGCCGCCGTAAATCATGCAGCTACGTCGACACAAACTAAATCTCCGAGCACGCCAAAATACTCGGAGGACACCCGGGCAAGCTCGGGAAAACCCGAGCAACGAGTATACTTGCTCATCACTAATGGTCAGCTCTGAATAAAGGTGCAGTGAGATACAGCAGAATTGAATAAGATGAACTGCACATGGAATATCATAGCTGAATTTGCAGGTTGGTACCCAGAGCAACATGTACTCGTGAATATGAAAGATGGCATGTAGAATAGGGCAGCTGGATCTTCTGGACAATACATAAACAGCTTGGATCAGTGAAGCTGGATATGCTGGGCAACATGTTGAATCGAACATGTAGACAGGCACCTTGATACAGCATAGCCGCTTGTGTGTACAGACAACTTGAAATAATAGTCATATATGCAGTCAGGCAATTAGGTACATCAGTACCAGGTTGGTTAAGGGGCACAAAGAGCACAAGCAAAGAGCTCCTCGTACCGCATAGACACCACACTACCTGAATACTCAAGTGGTGTGTCACAACCATAAAGCCTAGGGGAGTGACATCGTCGGCACGAGTCAGTTTACCATATTAACCCAAAACATTCAGTGGAAGAGGTCCACTGAGAAAAGAAGATGCAGAGTCCGGCTCAAGAGCCAGGACACGTGAGGAACACTTTCTCCTGGAGGAGAGCCTATTTGCATTATTCCTATGGAGGACTACCTGTAAGTAAGGATATGCAGTATTTACTAATAATATAAATACTTATCAAATGTTTTTTTTCTTTCTATAAAAGAAAATCGATAAATAAAAATAAACACTATTTGGTTACAACAACAAAGGAAAATCCACAGCTAATTTATAGTGGCAAAATAAGCGCTAAATAGTGTGGATTCCATTACGGAGCTGAATCCGATTCACAGCATTGCAAAAGGTGAGATGCACAGTGAAAATTTGCAGCGTTATTTGGCATGCTATGGAAAACAAATCTGCCGCACCACTTTATGTACACTTTGGATTTTCTCTGAAGCCTGCGGATGAGAGTTTGGAAAATCTTATACACAGATACATGTGGATTTTACAGTGGATTCCACCCCTAACGATGAAATGGTAAAGTTCAGGATGGAGAAATCTGCGACTTATCGGGTATGTTATGGAAGGTAACTCTGCTCTAGTAGATATATACTGTATATACAAATTAATATTTATTTTGTACATGATGATCGCTCAATGAGCTAGGACAAGTCATTGGGTTTTCTATACTGTACATACCGTCCCCTTATCACAATCATAGATCCATCTCGTTACGCCGTATTCCAAAACTTCATTATATTAAATTAATATGGATGACAGATTGAAGGTTAAGGATGGTCGATGTCAAGAAGCCTATGAGCCGTCTCATACATATCACATGCACCATATGGCAGGGGTCTTGTAGCGATCACATCCGGCTGCTGACATTTATCCAGGGACGGTACGATGCCAAGCAGCTCTGCGTCTACGGCACATTAGATGGGAGTTCGTGTACTCCTCTGACTCTTCCGTTAGGTCGTCTCAAAAAATAAATTTTTTAACAAAAATTGATTGTGTTTTTAAACATTAAAGATTTTCTCCGCTCAAGAAGGGAATACATAGGAATTGGGGGACACTACAAAGGCCAGGCTATGTAAATATATGAGAATTACAAATGTGCTTATTACAAACATTTTTCTTTTCCACTTTACTGATTTTTGCAGGCATTGCAGTTGGAGATGTCTAAGATATCTAGGTACAGAGCTATGCATTTCACATTGTGCACATTGTTGTAGACAGCCATGAGCATTGATGAAAGTGCAACAAATGAAGTCTTAATTAATCCCTTAGATGCTACGGTCAATAGACTTCATAGCATCTAAAGTGTTTGATTGATGAAGTGGATTCCCATTCGGATATTTGATCCCCAGCAATACAATGCGTTGGGTTGATTCTGTCGTATGGAAGATTTGGGGCTTACAATGGCAGTTCAAGTCCCGTACGGAAGCAAAAATACAATTAAGTTCAATAAAGTTTCATGGGGAAAAAAAAACTTTCCTGCACCCCCCAATAATGTATTAAAATTTAATATATTTAATATTTTTAAAAATTTCCTAAAAACACATAGTTGATTTTTTTTTTTTTTTGGGGGGGGGGGGGTTGCAATCCTAACCCCTTCAAAATTCTAAAAAATGAATTCAATTATTCATCCCAAAACTGTATTAATGAAAACTTGAACTAATTCAGCAAACGATAAATTGTCATTTGTCTGTAGTGACAGCTAAAAAAACAAAACGTTCGTAGTCAGAATTTGACTACATAAAAATGACTTAAAAATACAACACAAAACAAACAAGTTTTTATCATGCAAAAGTATTAAAATGTAAAAAAAAAAGCTATACTAATTTGTTATCACCATAACTGTACTGACCTACAGTGTAGAATAAATGTAACATGTTACTTAAACTCAATGATTAAAAAGCAGAAAAACAACATAAAAAATGAATGCATTATATAAACCCTAAAAATGTAGCATTGCAAAATAACAGAAAAACACAATCCCACATAATGTGTTATCAATGGGAAAATTAAAAAGTCATAGTGCTTCAAATGCAAAAATAAAATAATGAAAAATAAAATTAAATAAATTAATAGTCCGTTCTAAAATACATGAATTATTAAAGTGCTTAAAGTGCTAGTCCCATCTTCATAAATGGTTATTGTTATAGCCCTTGTGAAACCAATACACTTTTCTTTTGTTTACATCTTGTTGCCTAGGATTCCGACCACCACATCTGTCTAGCAGTGATGGCCAAACAATCACAAGTTCTTTTCTATTCAGTTTGTAAGCGCTGCACTTTTTCCAGAAGGCACTCTCCAATGAGCAGTGGCTCTGTATGGTTTTCTGTGGGGTTTTTTTTCCACTTTTTTGTGACCATCTCAACCATTGGTTTATTATTTCCTATAGCCGCTGTGCAGTTCCTTCCTGAGACTATTACATGGCTGCCGGCTAGATCCGCTTTCTGCATACTTTTTTTTTTTCAGATTCAGAACAGGCTTTCACTAAATTAGAGACTTCTCGTAATTTACTGCAACTTCTGGCCTTGTCTTCAAATATTTTTGACGTACTGGAAAGTGTACGGCGCATCTGTGTGCAGCACCGCAGATCAGCAGATGAAATACAGACACCGATAGAGGCTTCTTGGGGGGATAAAATAAACTTTGTGTTTGTAAACCGAGATTGAGGACTCTGCGGCTTCGAAGGGCGACTGTTGTGGGAATATCTGTGAGTGATGCAGCTGCTAGAAGCTATCACATATAACACAGCTCCTTTGAAATACTGAAGACTGAGTCAACAAAAGCGCTGCGGTTTCTTCTAATACAATGCAGAAGTTGTAGGATGGTGAGACGCTGGAAATAAATGCTGATTGGACTAAATTAATGTCTTAGCACATAATATTAGACATGATAGAAGTGAATAAATGCAAACCATGTGTAGATGGGACTATTTAAAGCGGGTTTTCAATGATTACGATATACAATGGCGGGGCTGTTTTTGGAGAAAATCATTTGTAATATGTGTTTTTGCGCCGGCTGCATTCAATTTTGTAGAAATTATAGTAGGAAATTCTTAGGTAGGAGTGTAACAGTGGTACTAGTGGGTCACCCTCCCAGGGCTGTGGGGTACTCGGTAACGGGCCAGTGTCGGGGGGATGTGTCACAGCAGCGATGACTTTGTCCGTGGCCCTGGGCGCCCAAGTAATGGGGAAATGTAATGTAGTTTAAGTGGAATGGAATAGTTCGTGACGACACCTGTGGTGCTCGGCAAGGGAGGTGTTAAGCCGACGCTGCAGACAGATCCTCTGGGACAGATGGTATGGTGCAGCAGTGATGGTATAGCCCTCCACAGGCAGGGCTGATGTCCCAGGGCAGTGTAGTTGTAATGGTTGTGGAAAGACGCAAGCAGTGTAAAGAATGGTACCCAGATGTAGCAGTGCTGAGCGGGTTGGCGCAGGAATGAATGGAGGAAACTGAGGCTTGCAGTTCCAAAGCTTTACTCACAGTCTGCGGTACACAAGGGTGCCTGCCTCCGGGCCGTGTCCTCTGGGTCAGAGACTCAGCCAACCTCCAGGCCAGATGGGAAGCTCCTCTCCAACACTCTGCCAACATGTACCTTTCCTGAACGACTCCTCTATTGCGCCTTAAGGTGTGAAGATCTCCAATACCGTGGTACTCTGAAGTTCCTCCTGTCAGATGTTCCTAACAATTCTACTCGTATGGCAGACAGCTGTAGTCTCTCTTGGGGACCCCTTTCTCCGGAGTCCTGGCTCTCTATTCAATTGCTGTTGTGCCCCAAGTCTTAGTTGGGAGTAGTGCATTTACAGCCAACTACTCCACCGGTGTCTGCTGCAGATCCTTAAGTGTCCATACAACCTCGGGGACCGGGCCCCGGCCTTGCGCTGAGAACCTATAGGCAGGGTTCCTCTTCCAACCCTCGTCTCCTCTCTGTTCTCCTACTCCTTCGTTACGTACTGATCCTTCTCTCTCTTATGGAAGCTTAGGTTGCAGTTCTACATCTTTCTCCTTCTGTTCCTTTCCTGTGCCAGCTGGCTCAGATCACTGAGGCAGCTGCAGCACTCCTTCCTCCATACCTTTTTCCAGGGATCCCCACTCCTCCCGAGTGGCTTCCTTCCTCACTGACCTTCTGTCAGCCTGAACCTCTAGACTGAACCTCTAATCCTACACTTTCCCACTCTTTTATATCTCTAAACTCCACCCACCTCCCAGCACATCCAGTGTTCCATGTAGGGAACCACCAGAGGTGCTCTGCTACTCTCTAAGCACTGAGCCACAATGTGGTTGTGCAGAACTACCCTGTTGTGTGGGGTGCGAGTGTTGGAGCGTGGAAAGGAGTTCCCACCTTACCTGGATGGTGGAGCACTACACCTTAGGAGAAGGTGCAGTACCTCTGTGGCAACTGAGCCTCAGGGGCGCCACACTAGAATACAGTGACACGGAAGCACAGAGCAAGGGTTAACAGGGGGAAACAACTATTCATTTAATGGGTACAGGGGAGCAACAGGGAATAAACAAGGTGAAGGCTGAGGGGCACCAAGGAGAAAAACAACTCAAGAAGGCAGTTTATATATGCCAATTTCTCTTAGAGTCGCTCGGATAACTTTCTCTCTTCCTGGGTTGGATGGCTGGCTGCTGGCTGAAGCCGGTGCTGAGTTTTTCCAGCTTAACCGCCTAGCAAGTCAGTCTCAACTCTGGCGGCAGCGGGCAGTCACCGGTCTGACCCCCTGAGCCCCTAGTCCATTATGCTGCAGCGCAGCAAAGAATAATTCAGTGCGATCCTTCACTGGGCGCACGTTCCTCTGCACACCCGATGAGTTCTGAGAGTCCCTGCTGCACCCAACCATGATCGCTGCCGTGCGGCCTATCTTTACCCGTGGCTCAGCCCCGGTACTCACTGACTGCTCTCTCTGGTGGGAAGCCCCTCTCTCCCCATGAGAACCTTCTTATCCTTCCCTGACTCACCACTCACCCTCCACACAGGTTAAGGGTCTGCTCCATCCTCAATCTCCTTCCCTCCTGCAACAGTAGGCCCGGCCCCAGCAGTTCCGGACCTGGTGCCTTGTCAGCAGCCACAGCCCGGTCTTCTCCTCTACAGGAGTGCAGAGAATTTGATTAAGGCTAGGATTACATGACAGTATTTTCGATCATCCGAGAGAATCGGCCGATTATGCCAATCACACTCTGACCAGAGTGTCAGCATAGTGTGATCCCATTTTTTAGGGTGAGGAAAAGATGGCAAAAAATGTCTCCCATCTTCTTCATTCTGTAACAAGCCCTAAAATGGACACTGTCAGCACAAAATGACTGTTTAAACCAAAAACAGTTAGTGCACCCTTTGCATGGCTGATCCGATTAGTTAACCGTAATATCTACAGAATTTATGTGACGCTGAGTCCCTTCTCAAAGACAAGCCGTGGGTAGCGGAAGTCAAAGTCTGAGGTCATAAGCCAGGAGGGTACATCATAGACAGAGGGGTGAGACAAAGGAGTAGTCAGGTGACAATCCAAAGTAAAAAATTCCAAGAAGGTAGCAGATCAAGACAAAGGGGCTAGGCAAATGGATGAACAAAGGCAAATTCAAGGATGGGCAGCAAAGATCAGAATATAAGAACTCAGAGCACAGAGCAAACAAACATCGCCTGAGCTAAGCTACAACTGGCAATGTTCTAATCATTGCCAGCCAGCTAAATAACCAGGTAATCACCCAGAACGAGCGATACCTGGAGGAAATCCCACAGACCTGGCCAGATTGGGCAGCTACGAACTGTCACTCACAATTCTGACATCTCAACATGAGCATGCCCCTGATTCTATAGGGCGGCTGAGCTGTCATTGACAGCGTCCTTCAGACACAGTGAGGGGTGGAATAGTGACAATGAATTTTCCATCTCAGTCAGAACTGTCATTCAAGGAAGGTGTTAGAAAAAAAGAAGGTGCAATAAATTTCTAAGCAGCACCAAGGTTGCACCAAACACCTGTGTTTGGTTGGAACAGTCATTTTTGCTAACAGATTACTTTTAACCAAAATTCTCTGCACTCCGTGGAGAGGAGTCATGGTCATTCCTGCGCATTTTGTCTGTCCTTTGTACTATATAACTTCTGCATGTCTTGCTATGCCTATTAGGAAGCACAAGGGGTACGAATATTTGGGCAGGACACTTAGTAGGATTACTAAGGTACTAAATGGCAGGTGACCATTACTTTAGCTTTTCAACATCTTTACCAGATGAACATTATAATAATAATAATAATACTGTATAATAATAATATAATACTATAGATAGAAGAGTTGAGCAAAAGGATTTGCGCTCCCCTGGTCCGGCGTCCAGTCCATTGGTCTGTTGCAGCCAGACTGGGCACCCTTCACGTCACATCCTCGTCCTGGCATCCTGGGCACCTCTGACAGTTACTAAACCCTGCAACATCATCACACTGCTCGAAGTCTAGTTTCCAAGCCTCACAAGACACTTAAGTGCGATATAAGGAAGTCGCAGGGTCTAGCAAATTCTAGAGGAGTCCAGGATACCGGTTCTAGGGCAGTTCGAAAGCTTCATCTGAGACTGCTCTTGGCGAGATGCAATAGAAGACTGAACTAGACGCTGGACCACGGCAGCGTGAACTCTTATACTCAACTCTACTATGGACGTTAATTGCAGGAATGTTCACCGGAAAAAAGTGTTGAAAAGGTAATGTTCACCTGCCATGTACTTCCCCACCAACCCTACTGTCTATCCTACCACCAAAACGGTACCCATAATGGAATCACCAGAACCCAACCAGCCACAATGCCTCCATCATATCAGCTCTATGCGCCCATACAAATGCCAATCTCCCTCCCCCTTACACCAAAGCAATTCACATGATTTTATTATTGCCCATAATTTCTGGGGAACATTTGACAGATTTTAGATTTCTACTTTATAAAAAAGAGAAAGTACAATTTCTTATTTTTCAGAAGTAGGAGTGAATATCTACGAGAAGAATAACTTCTATTGTTTTTATCTGTGAGTAAAACTTTATTAGCAATATTCCAGTATTATGCAGAGGCAGGCAGCATTATTAGAAAAACCTACCGAGAAGTGATTCAATATTTCTATTAATAAACATTATTCTAACAGTGAATCATGTATAAAGTAGAACATCAGCACTCCGCTGTCTGGAAATGACACAGTTATTGCTTATTATCCAGGTTCTCCCAGGATGATAAGCTACTAACAAAGCGTCCTTTTGCCGAAACTCTGACAAGCAGATATTATCTATAGGGAATCTATAGCAATATCCAACAATAGGCGTTTGATTTACCTGCAACGCCACCAAAGGAACAACAAGGTATTCCATAGGTTCAATTCAGATCAATAGGTCATCTGTAAGCATTTGAGTCCGCAGAGTTTGAGTCCGCAGCGTGGTGCTGGTCCGCAGAGATATGCGTTGTATGCGGACACGTCCGCGAGCGTCATTTTGACGTGCCCGCCGAATGCAACATGTGGCATTTTCTTGCATTCGGCAGGCAGGTTAAAACGAAGCATCCGCATACAACGCATGTCCCTGCGTACACAATGTTAAAGATAGGTATGCATGACACATGCGGAAGTAGGCGGAGCTTAAGGAAAGACGTCCGCAGCACCACGCTGCGGACTCAAACGCTAATGTGAGCCTAGCCTAAGAAGGACAAGACAAGTTCTCTAGATAACTTTTGTGACCAGTTTTCACTTTGACTAAAGCCCACCATACACTTGTGAAGGCTGTTGACTGGGCTCTCCTGTGTTCTCTATGAGAGAGCCATGTGTGGTGGTGGCTTATCTACAGGAGAACAAATGGATCAGCCATCCAATGTCTGGTGACGGCTTATCTACAGGAGAACAAATGGATCAGTCATCCAATGTCTGGTGACGGCTTATCTACAGGAGAACAAATGGATCAGTCATCCAATGTCTGGTGACGGCTTATCTACAGGAGAACAAATGGATCAGTCATCCAATGTCTGGTGACGGCTTATCTACAGGAGAACAAATGGATCAACCATCCGATATCTCAACTGACTATAAATTGCCCATACACATTAGAGTGTTGGCTAAATCCGACAGTATTGATGAGTTCGGCCAACATTAGACTAATGTGTATGAGGTCTATAAGAAATAAGGATCCTACACAAGTATGACCCCATTGACTTAGAATTTCATTTTAGTGCATATGGCAATCCATTTTCTGAACCCTATAGGTGTAGAAACATTCTCTAACATAAATAAAGAACTGCACAGGCAAAAACCCGAGTAGAACAGGCTGCCGTGAGAGGTGGTGAGTTCTCCTTCAATGGAAGTCTTCAAACAGAGGCTGGACAGACATGTGTCTGAGATGGCTTAGTGAATCCTGTGTTGAGCAGGGGATTGGACACGATGACCCCAGAAGTCCCTTCCTACTCTAACATTCTATGGTTCTAACCAATCCTTTTTGATCCGCAAGCCCCCCCAATAGGAGACATCAGAGAACTGTCTTTAACCATAGATAATTGTTCTTCTGATGGACATCATAGAAAGGGGAATCTTTGCTGACTGGAGAATGACTAATTATTGGCTCTCATTCTGGTTTATCCATGGTGGTTTATCCATGCACCACTCCAAAGTCCATGCATACATGAGACAACTTCCCACCAAGTCAAGTAATTATTTTCTCTCTTTATTTTCCAAGAGGCATATAAAATATAAAGCTGCTGCTTTAAAATAAAAGAGAAAAATCAATTACTCCAGTGCGTTGGAAACAATCACTTTCTCGACTCTAGCATATGAAGTATGACCCTATTCTCCTTCTGTCTTCATTGGGTGCCATGTAATAATATATTGGACAGCAATTAGATCAAGAGGAGTCGATGTCAAGAAGGTGGACGGCAAAGAGATATGATAACTAGGTTAAAAACTACCTATTACTATGGTAGCGCTCTATAATGGCTGTCAACGACAGTACTGTCCATCCAGTTCTAGGGCTACATGTGGCCCACATGGCAGTGAACATTTACTCAATGTATAGCCCCCAATTATCCAATTGCGGCCAATTTGGATGGTATACGTCGGATTTCCATTTTTTACTGCAGTAGACTGAGCTATTGATTGAAGGGATGAAGGGTCATCCAGTAAAAAAAAAGTATGTTTTGCGTTTTTTTACGGTAGCAACCAATGGGCGACTGATGCCGCCATTATCCATCACAGGTACTGTATATACATTTTACGAAAGCCTTAAAGAGTGTAGGAAGAGCTTTATTGATCCATCACAACATTTACAAAGGGAAATATAAATGTTGAAGTATCATGCTTTTTTGTGATTTTACAGACAGCTTCATACTGTTTTATAAAGTGTGAATTAATAAGCGCGATTTATGCAGCGGCCAGTAATGAAATCTCCCTGCAGTGACAATATCTGACATTTTAAAGGATAAAGATGTTCTGATAGAAAGGACGCGGAAAGCTTTCAAGGCACACAATGATTTACCTCTAATGCTCATGAAAACTTAATTGCCTCTGGTTGTGTCAGTTTAGTTCTGCTGTTTTCTAAGAACGTTCCTTTTAGGATCCAGGAATTGAATCATCTAGAGCTGGAGACAGAGGATGTATTTACGTATAGAGAACGCTCGCTGAGAGATAATTGTGAGTGATACATTTTTATAGGATCAAGTAAAAACACATGGTGTTCCACAGAGAGGGGATACACTGGCCCCTCACCATAGGTGAATCATCCGGTGCAGCATTGTATCACTGCGGATTCCTAATGTCATTCTCCTTCACTTCCCGTCTCCACATCTGTACCTAAGGGAATAAAAACTTACAGGCGCCTGGGGTGCAGAGAGCCGAACCAACCGCCTGCTACAGTGCAGAGACATGGACTAATTACTCTGCTACCGCGATCAGTCATAGTGACGTAATACTTTTATACTGTTATTATTATTGCCAATGGTTATGATAATTTTCACGTAGGTCACAAATAAATGATAAATGGAGGAGGGGTTATGGTCTCTCCAGGGCGGGATCGAAGAGTAGGGGCAAAAAAGAGCTGGAAAAATAAAAAGACCCTAATTCACCAAAGCGATAACGCCAATAATTATGGCGTAAAACACTTTAAAAAGTTGCAAAATTGTTGCGCAGAGTTGCTAAAAGAATGTTGCAACTTTTGCCATTTTCACGCCTGTTTCAGCCAGCTTAAAGTGGGTGGAGCTGTGTCAGAATGGGGGCACAGTGAGGCATGGAGAGCTGCGACGTGGCTTGGGACACAAATCTCACTCTAGTTCTCGACTGGAGTAAGATTTGTGGAGAGGCGCACGTCACTTTTCAGGCACACCTGATTCATGAGCGCCTCTTAAAAAAATCAGGCACCTGCGACTCCAGCACGACCCCTCCCTTCATCAAGACCTTTGTTCCCTTCCCACTTTTTGAAAGTAAGGGAACAGAGAAATTCAAGCTGCAGGTGGGGTCTTTAGTGATCTTGCTGGATCATAAACTTGTCATTAGTGATCAGCGTCAGGCAGCTGCTGCCAAGGGCAAATAAAATCATAGGATGCATTAAATAAGACATAGACTCTCAAGACAAAAACATCGTTTTGCTTCTATACAAGTCATAAGTGGGGCCACACTTAGATAGTATGTCCAATATTAGGCTCCAGTGGTCAAGAAGGACATGGCTGAACTAGAACAGGTGCAGATAAGAGCGACCAAGGTTGTTGTAGCTCTGATAGTTGATTCAATAACCTCTTCCTGATGTGTGATGCACATGTAGGCCACCTGCCCGGTGTAGGTGTATGAAGAGGGTTCAGGCCTGCAACATACCTAACAGATGCTGGCTGTATTATACAGCCAGCACTCACTTCCAGCAGTAGTGACTGAACCCTACAGATACAGCTGTCAATCTCCAACAGTGGCATCTAAGGCAAGGTCGATTCAGGTCAGGTGTTCGTTCGTAAGATCCTTCAGACGATTCAGCTGCGGCAGGTCTCCTGTGCTCTCAGCGCTCACGTTCCTCTCCACCGGTGTAGGACCTGCATGACGTCAAATGACATGTGACACCGCCGGCTTTCATAGCTACAAGTTGCAGCAAAGACCATAAGACCTTCCAACGCATTTCGGAAACTGTCTCCTTCCTCAGGGATGGTTCTGCTCACGATATCGAAGCTATTTATACGGTCTCGCTGCTTGAGTTTAATTGCGTTATTGGATAATCAATTCAAAAACAAATAATTCGATTTCGCTGTTTAATCCTTTCGGAATCAAAGTGTCCAGATCGAATATACAACGACTTTTGGCGCGTGACATTAATTTAATATGATTTCCTTTGCGCATTTGTGGCTGTATGTACTCAACACCAGTGACAGTCATGTTGCATATAGACCTGTTATGAATGAGTCACCGTAGGAGGCAAAAACAGAAATACTAGCTAAGTCCAGAAAACCAGAGAAGTTGGCAGCTATCGGATTGCAGACCCCTGAACCTAACAACAACAACTAGCAGTAGCTGTGGGGGGTTCCTACAGTGCCCTAGACCCTTCGATCACAGCTGGAGAACTACATAGCCTAAAGTCAGAAAGGGAAATCTAAACTGCCCCAGAGCAGACCCCAAAGCAATAGGCAGCCCCCAACATAAAATGACGGTGAAGCAAGATGAAAAAACACTCACACAGATAGAAAGATAGGCTGAGCAAATGATGGGGCCCAAGCTAACTAAATAGGACAGAATAGAAAAGCTGCTGTCTGCCATCCGCCAAAACCCTCTCAAAACAAGAGCCAACAGACTGATAGGGAAAAAAGCCCTGAAGACGCTAGTTTTCAAAAAGACTATATCAGTACTCAGGTATTTTCTGAAGACAGAGCAAAAAGGAATTCAGCTCACCCAGCAGGGAAAGGCAGAAATCCAGAAAAACAAGGCAAAACAAAACCAAAACACAAATGCAAAAAGTAGAGCAGAAAACGTAGCTTTTGAGGAGCAAGAATCAGACTGGTCTCCAAGAATCCCTCAGAGTAATCACCCGCAAGGCAGAAGGGCGTTGGCTGCCTTATATCCAGTCAGCAATTCCAGTCACCCAGTCATCATCATTCTGCTCAGGTGCTTTGTAATCAGCTTCACTACCTTCCTTCACTAGAAGAGGGAGTTCATCAGACCTCAATGGTGATGGGGAAAATGAACTCACAACAGTACCTCCCCCTTGAGGAGGGGTCACCGTACCCTCATCCAAGCCACCAGGGCGATCAGGGTGAGCCCAATGAAAGGCACGCACCAATCTTTTGGCATGAATATCAGAGGCAGAGACCCAGGAATTATCCTCCTGACCATAACCCTTCCACTTAACCAAATACTGGAGTCTTCGTCTAGCCAGACAGGAATCCAGTATCTTCTCTACCTCATATTCCATGTTACCTTCAACTAATACAGGGTCCGGAGGTGCCACCCCAGGAACAACTGGTTCAACAAACCTCTTCAACGAGGACTTATGAAACACATTATGAATTTTAAATGTGACAGGAAGAGCCAAACGAAAAGAGACCGGATTAATAATCTCCAAAATCTTGTAAGGTCCAATAAATCTAGGCTTAAACTTAGGAGAAGCCACCTTCATAGCGATATTTTTTGATGATAACCAAACCATATCACCAACCTTAAACTGGGGACCAATGGTCCTATGTCGGTTGGAAAACCGTTGGGCCTTTTCCTGGGAGAGAGATAACTTATCCACCACTTGGTCCCAGATCTGGTGCATTCTCTCCACCACAGTGTCAACACCTGGGCAGGCAGAGGGCTCCACCTGCCCTGAATAAAATCGAGGATGAAACCCAAAGTTACAAAAAAAAGGTGACATCAAAGTGGCAGAACTAGCTCTATTATTTAAAGCAAATTCAGCCAAGGGCAAAAATGAAACCCAATCATCCTGATCAGCGGAAATAAAACATCTCAAATACGACTCCAAGGTCTGGTTTGTTCTCTCCGTCTGCCCATTGGTCTGAGGGTGAAAAGCAGAGGAGAAGGACAACTGAATTCCCAACTTGGAACAGAATGTCCTCCAAAATCTAGACCCAAACTGAACTCCTCTGTCAGATACAATGTTCTCAGGAATCCCGTGCAAGCGAACCACCTGTTGCAAAAACAGGGGCACCAACTCAGAGGAAGATGGCTACTTAGGGAGTGGTACAAGATGAACCATCTTAGAGAACCTATCACAAATCTCCCAAATAACAGTCATTCTCTGAGAGACAGGCATATCAGAGATGAAATCCATTGAAATATGGGTCCATGGCCTCCTGGGGACCGGCAAAGGCATCAACAACCCACTAGAGCGAGAACAAGGTTTAGACCGGGAGCAAGTCCCACAGGACTGCACAAAATTCCTGACATCACGAGACAAGGCGGGCCACCAAAAAGACCGACTCACCAGATCTCTAGTACCAAAAATACCTGGATGACCAGCCAATGCAGAGCAATGAACTTCAGACATCACTCTCTTCTTCCACTGGTCAGGAACATACAACTTTCCACTGGGACAATGCTCAGGTTTGTCCTCCTGGAACTCTTCCAGAGCACGTCTCAAATCGGGCGAGATGGCAGAAAGAACTACCCCTTCGCCTAAGATGGTAGCAGGCTTGGTCACCACAGGAGAATCAGCGAAGAAGCTCCTAGAGAGGGCGTCTGCCTTGACATTCTTAGTGCCAGGAAGAAAAGAGACCACAAAATCAAAACGTGTAAAAAACAAGGCCCACCTAGCCTGTCTAGGGTTCAAGCGTTTGGCCGACTCAAGGTAAATCAAATTCTTGTGGTCAGTGAGGACCACGACTTGGTGTTTAGCTCCCTCCAACCAATGTCTCCACTCCTCAAATGCCCATTTCATGGCTAACAGTTCCCGATTCCCCACATCATAGTTACGTTCAGATGGAGAGAACTTTCGGGAAAAGAAAGCACAGGGATTCATTTTAGATGTTACAGGATCCTTTTGGGACAAAACAGCTCCTGCACCAATCTCAGAAGCGTCCACCTCTACCTGGAACGGGAGTGAGACATCAGGTTGCCACAAAACCGGGGCCGAAGTGAATTTTCGCTTCAGCTCCTGAAAGGAAGAAACAGCCTTCGGAGACCAATTCAACACATCAGCACTCTTCATAGTCAGGTCAGTCAATGGCTTGGCAATACTAGAAAATTTTGCTATAAATTTCCAATAAAAATTAGCAAAACCCAAAAACATCTGGAGGGCCTTCAAAGAAGTGGGCTGAACCCAATCATAAATGGCCTGTACCTTGGCCGGGTCCATTTCAATAGTTGACGGAGACAAAATAAATCCCAAAAATGAAATCCTCTGTACCCCAAAAAGGCATTTCGATCCTTTGACATACAGGGAATTCTCCCTCAAGATCCGGAACACAGTCCGAACATGTTCCACATGAGAATCCCAATCCTTGGAGAAGATCAAAATATCATCTAGATAGATAATCAAAAATTTATCCACAAAGTCTCGGAAAATGTCGTTCAAGAAGCACTGGAAGACAGAAGGGGCATTAGTGAGCCCAAAAGGCATCACCAGGTACTCAAAATGTCCCTCCGGAGTATTAAACGCCGTCTTCCATTCATCCCCATGCTTAATGCGGATAAGATTATACGCCCCCCTGAGGTCAAGCTTGGTAAACCAGCAAGCACCTTTAACTCTGGAGAATAGATCCGAAATCAGGGGTAACGGATACTGATATTTGATAGTAATTTTGTTGAGGGCACGATAATCAATACAAGGCCTTAATGAACCATCCTTTTTGGCCACGAAAAAAAACCCGGTACCTAAGGGTGAAGAGGATGGTCTAATATGACCCTTCTCCAACGCCTCCTTAATATAGGATCGCATAGCCTCGTGCTCGGGTACAGATAAATTGAAGAGCCGACCCTTAGGAAATTTACACCCCGGGCTCAGTTCAATTGCACAGTCATAACTCCTATGAGGAGGCAAAGACGCAGACTCATTCTCACTAAATACATCATAAAAGTCTGCCAAATAGTCAAGAACATCATGCGACTGAGGAGAGGTGGAAAAAAACGGAGCCTCACTAAGGGCACACCGACAACCCCAACTCACCACAGACACAGATTTCCAATCCAAAACTGGATTATGAATTTGCAACCAGGGAAACCCCAGAACAATGGTATCATGCAAATTATGCAACACCAAAAATCTGCAATTTTCTTGATGGTCTGAGGCGACGCGCATTACCACCTGGGTCCAAAACTGAGGTTTATTTTTCGCCAAAGGAGTAGCATCAATCCCCCTCAAAGGGATAGGCGTCCGCAGAGGTGTCATCGGAAATCCACAACGTTTAGCAAAATCCAAGTCCATTAGGTTCAGGGTTGCTCCCGAATCCACAAAAGCCTTGGCGGAAAATGTGGACAGGGAGCAGATCAGAGTAATTGCCAGAAGAAACTTAGGTTGAACACCACCCACAGAAAACGTGTGTGCAAAACGTTTCTCTCGTTTAGGACAGACAGAAATAATATGCGAGGCATCTCAACAAAAAAAACACAGCTTATTACGCCTTCTGAACTCCTGATGCTGCTCCCTGGACAAAACTCTATCACATTGCATAGGTTCAGACACTTGTTCAACAGGTGGCAACACCTCTCGTGCAGTCCTGCGTTCACATAAACGCCGATCAACCTGAATGGCTAATGACATAGAATTGTCAAGACCAGAGGGAACAGGAAATCCCACCATAGTATCTTTTACGGCTTCTGACAAACCCTTCCGAAAGAGAGCTGCCAAGGCATTATCATTCCAGGTAGTAACGACCGCCCACTTTCGGAATTTTTGACAGTACAATTCTGCAGAATCTCGACCCTGGCTCAATGCCAACAGGGTCTTTTCAGCCTGATCAATAGCATTAGGTTCGTCATACAACAACCCCAAGGCTTGAAAAAATGCATTCACATTAGTCAGAATAGGATCATCTGGTTTCAAAGAAAACGCCCAATCCTGGGGATCACCACGCAGCAAAGAGATGACAATTTGAACCTGCTGCGTGGAGCTCCCTGATGAGTTAGGCTTCAAGGCAAAAAATAATTTACAATTATTTTTGAAATTCAAAAATTTAGACCGATCCCCAAAAAACACATCAGGAGTAGGGATCTTTGGTTCAGCAGCATGTGAATGAGCAAGGTAGGCAGAAATTCCCCACACTTCCGCAGCGAGCTGCTCCACACGATCAGACAATTGCTTTATCTCCATTGAGAGAAAAAAAATTCCCCCTACGGCCTCAGAGATAAAGAGGAAAAAATATACACACTTTTTTTTTTTTTTTTTACAATTCTTTCCTGCTATTGAGTACCCTAGGATCTGCGGTATGGTGGGTGATTCTGTTATGAATGAGTCACCGTAGGAGGCAAAAACAGAAATACTAGCTAAGTCCAGAAAACCAGAGAAGTTGGCAGCTATCGGATTGCAGACCCCTGAACCTAACAACAACAACTAGCAGTAGCCGTGGGGGGTTCCTACGTTACCCTAGACCCCTCGATCACAGCCGGAGAACTACATAGCCTAAAGTCAGAAAGGGAAATCTAAACTGCCCCAGAGAGACCCCAAAGCAATAGGCAGCCCCCAACATATAATGACGGTGAAGCAAGATGAAAAAACACACAGATAGAAAGATATCTTGGGCCCCATCATTTGCTCAGCCTAACTAAATAGGACAGAATAGAAAAGCTGCTATCTGCAATCCACCAAAACCCTCTCAAAACAAGAGCCAACAGACTGATAGGGAAAAAAGCCCTGAAGACGCTAAGCTTCAAAAAGACTATATCAGTACTCAGGTATTTTCTGAAGACAGAGCAAAAAGGAATTCAGCTCACCCAGCAGGGAAAGGCAGAAATCCAGAAAAACAAGGCAAAACAAAACCAAAACACAAATGCAAAAAGTAGAGCAGAAAACTTAGCTTTTGAGGAGCAGGAATCAGACTGGTCTCCAAGAATCCCTCAGAGTAATCACCCGCAAGGCAGAAGGGCGTTGGCTGCCTTATATCCAGTCAGCAATTCCAGTCACCCAGTCATCATCATTCTGCTCAGGTGCTTTGTAATCAGCCTCACTACCTTCCTTCACCAGAAGAGGGAGTTCATCAGACCTCAATGGTGAAGGGGAAAATGAACTCACAACATAGACCCCTCATGATTACAAAATGCTTAGATAAGGGATGACCACAAAAAATTATTTATTACTAATATGCTCAGCAATCCTGACCTTCAGTGGTCGTTCAGTGCGGACTACATACAACTTGTTACACGGGCATTTAATAGTGGAAATAACACTTTCAGTTGTACAAGTGATATAATTTTGTATTTTGAATTCTTTATTACCCCGTGTAACACTTAGTTGTTTGGGACTTTTCATTTGCTGGCATATTCTGCATTTCCTTTTAGGTTATTTACAAAGGATATTGTTGTTTTTTTTAAAAAAGTTAGTATGTACCATAGGGGCAATGATCTTGCCAATATTACAAGCCTTTCTATAGATGAATTTTGGGCCTTGCGGGATAAGTGGTCCTATAGTTTTGTCATCCCATAGTATATCCCAGTGTTTTTTGACTATCCTGGTCAAAATATGGCAGTTAGTTATACTCAGTGATAATAGGAATAAAATAATCAAAAATAGCATTAGTGTTTTTATCTTTATCTCTCGTATTCCCCTCCCTTAATAGATCAATTGTGGATTTATTCCTTACCATAGTCTTTACTTCCTCCAGGAGGGAACTGTTGTAGCCCTTCTCTAGGAATTGATTGGTGAGGGAAATAGCCTCAGAGTCATAATCCTGTATGTTAGAACAATTCCTCTGGATCCGTGTGAATTGGCTCTTAGGCACGTTTAGTAACCAATTTGGCAGATGGCAACTGTCACTTGGAATGAAACTATTTGAATCCGTGGGTTTGTGGAAAGTATGAGTCTGAATACGGTTATCTTCAATAAAAATATTAAGATGTTGCTCACGCTGGTGATGCATGTAAAATTTAAAAAATACTCATTTTTCTTAATTTCTGCTAAAAATAGGTTTAATGTTTTGTGACCACCAGACCAAATAAAAATAACATCATTAATGAAGCGTTGCCATAGTACCAGGCACGCGTGTAGCATGCCAGATGGGTGAATGGTATACTCTTCCCATCTTCCAACATAGAGATTGGTGTAACTAGGTGCGAACCTGGTACCCATCGTGGTACCCCATTGCTGGGAATAGTAGTCTGCCTGATACTTAAGATAATTGTGGGTCAATGTAATAAATATACACTCCTCTAGAAATTCAATTTGTATTTTGTGTCTGTTTAAAAAATGTAAATATTAGACCAGTGGTGAAGCTTCCCAGGAGTGGTTGTCCATCAAAAATTCTCCCAAGAACACAGCAATGACTCATCCAAGAGGTCACAAAAAAAACCACAAAAACATCCAAACAACTGTAAGCCTCACTTGTCTCAGTTAAGGTCAGTGTTCATGAATCCATCATAAAAAAAACTGGGCAAAAATTGCCTGCATGGCAGAGTTCCAAGAGAAAAACCACTGCTGAGCAATAAGAAAATAAAGGCTCATCTCAGTTTTGCCAGAAAAAATCTTGATGATCCCCAAGACTTTTGTGAGAATACTCTGTGAACAGACAAGACAAAAGTTGACCTTTTTGGAAAGTGCATGTTCTATTACATCTGCCGTAGAAGTAACACACCATTTCAGAAAAGGAACATCATACCAACAGAAAAATATGGTGGCAGTATTGAGATTGTCTGGGTCTGTTTTACTGCTTCAGGACCTGGAGGACTTGCTGTGGTAAATGGAACCATGAATTTTGCTGTCTACCAAAATATCCTGAAGGAGAATGTTCGGCCATCTCTTCATGACCGCAAGCTGAAGCACACTTTTGTTAATTCTGTTAATTCCACAGGGCAATGATCCAAAACACCACTCCAAAGTCCTAACCTTAATCTAATTGAGATGCTGTGGCATGACCTTAGTTCATGCTCGGAAATGCTCCAATGTGGCTGAATTGCAACAATTCTGCATAAATGAGTGGCCAAAATTCCTCCAGAGTGTTGTAAAAGACTCATTGCCAGTTATCGCAAATGCTTGATTGCAGTTGTTGCTGCTAAGGGTGGCCCAACCAGGTATTAGGTTTAGAGGGAATCACTTTTTCACACTGGTCCCTCTAGGTTTGGATTTCAATAGCTGTGCACATACACCAGTGACATAAAGAAGAGAAAAAAAAGGAGGGGGTAAAGAAACAGATGTATAGTAAATACTTAGCAAAAATCGGGCAATGAAGTCGCCCCCACATGCAAGCAGATCAGCTATATAAGGTACATGGACCCACGTGTATCGACACCTAATGTGTCTTCCTCAAGGTAAGTCTTGGAGCTATTGCAGTCAGCTATCTTCTTCCTTGGTGTTGCTGGAGGACGTCTGTGCTTCTCTCTTGTAAGGAGTAGCAAGAATGGACCCTCTGGGTCGCAGTACAGGGATCCCTGGGGCGAGCTGGCCAGGTGGTGCCTACCCCTATACAGGGACCGTTAGGAGCAGGCCCGAAGGAGTCAAATGCCGCGACAGCTGATACCAAAAGGGGCGGCTCAGGCGAGGAAGAGACAACAAGGCAGAGAGTCAGGAGCGACCGGAGTCAGGAGCGACCAGAGTCAGGAGCGACCAGAGTCAGGAGCGACCAGACGGGGCCAGAGTACCGTACAGGAAGGCACATGATAATCAGGTGCCTCCAGGAAGGGGGAGCCACCTGATATACCCCACGCCGGCTCCTGATTGGAGATCACTCCTCAGGGAAGGTGCTGAAGGGGTTAAGAGGGAGTTAGAGCGCGCGCCCGCGGCCTAAGGTGCATGCCTGGAGATAGAGCTGGGCTGAAGCATCTCGAAGGAGAGAGGCCAAGCTGGATCAACCGGGCGGCAGGACGGGAGGCAGGAGTTGCAGCGCAATGCCAGGAGAGGTAAGCGGAGGACACCAGTGACAGAGGCAGCAGGAGCGGGCACAAGCTTGGCAGCCGACGCTGGCGAGATAGCTGGCGCCGGCATGACATCTCTGAGTCTTTTCAAGCTAAGTGTTCCCTTGTTTTGTGTAACCTAGCTGTCTTTAGCAGTAGTGAAGATTGACTAGCGCTCATCCTGTCTTTCCTGGTGCATTGCTTTTTTGTCAGGGTCAGGCAGGGATTAGGCATCCTGATCGGCGATAGGTGCGGAACCTATATAGGGATAATAGGACAGACAGGGTGACATTAGATCCGTCTAGAGTTCTCCACTCCTCCTTCCCAAGTATTTGATTCCCCTTCCCTCATCCCTTTGTGTTGCACTTAGTCTGTCCTACACTGTGCGTGACAGCACTGGAGCTAATTTCCTAATTTTTCAAGTTTAATCTTACGTGCGCCTCTGCTCATCCATAATACGGTGACCTGTGAGGCCTATATTTTATTAAAGGAGAAAAAAAATTGGGAGCTTGGCAGAAACCTTGATTGTTTTGAAACTTTTCCCCCATGGAGAAGTATTGAAGTTTTGAGGTTCTGCAAAGATCACATTACTGCCATGATGACCACATTACTAATCAATGTATAAGTTGTAAAAAATATTACATTTTGGGATATACCTGCCCAAGCGTAGCTTCTTTTTCTCTTTATTATCAGCATGTCGGCCTTCCCATCTGCCTCCATGCGTATAAAATCTGTATTTTAATATTTAATTGCGTCGTCCCAACAAGCGCAAGTTATCACCTATCTGTAGGCGATTGTGGGGGTTTGACTGTGGGACTCACACCGAATAATATGTTGTCCATGGGACTCCAAGAGATAGTCCTGTGGATAGATGATAACTTTAACAGATAGGACAGTCAGTATCTTTCTTGTAGTCTGGGCCAGTGAAGGGTTAGGATTGTTAAAGCGACTGGAATGGTGCAATGTCTGTGTAATGCGGGAGACTCCCGTCACCTGTCACAAGGAGGAGGTTGGAAGAGGAGCAGCATACTAGTGTTAAAACCTTCCGTTACCAGTGTGCACCCGACTCTCACCTCGGGGCCCCTGTGCGGCACAGGCTATGTGTGTAAACCGGCTCCGATTTCCTCTATTCTATCAATTATTGACATCATAATAGAGCAGTCTTAGTGTTGGGAATTGGAGGCGTCTTAAAAAAATAATGATGCCTCAGAGGAAAGAAGCCTTGTAGTATTGTTGATTCTACTTCTAAACTTTGACCTTCTGTATTGCTTCTGACAAGGCGTCTCTAGTTTTCCTATAATAGGAGTCATGATGCAGGCGGCACGGATTAATCGTGGATGCCCTTGCAGTTGCTGTACTTTTCTCTACCAATTTTATTAGGAGCTCGGTATCTTACATCTGCTGCTGAAGTTAAAAAAAAACCTGAAAAACATAAAACCCCTTGGTGCGTCTTCTTGAGTAACTTGTCACGCCGGCTAATCTGTTTAAATCCTTTATTGGTGTAACAGGCGGCATGACAATTGGTCTATTCGTGTTGTAACTAGATTTTCTATCAGTCACAAGAAAAGAACAAGTTTGTTTTACTTGGATCCGTGCGCTAAACTTACCCGGAAAAGGCAGCTACAAAAAGTCGGTTCCTTTACTTTCACTGATCTCTTAGCACGAATAGTCACACGCCGATACCTCCGGGATACATGTAAACAATAGGACAAGTCATAGAAAAGAACCGGCAATCTGCTGTACATTCAATCATTTCATATCCATCTGTTCATAGATACATTACATTCTGAGATGTAAATTTTAGTATCTGGAGTTTCACAATTTAAGGGAGGTGTAAAAAAAAAATTGGTCAGCGTTTCACTCAGAAAAGTGGGACAATTTTTTTCTCACTTGTCATCCGTATACAATCCGTTTTTTACTCAGTAGTTATTAATTATTTACAAGACAAATTACAGTTTCCTATATTACAGAATAGTAATTTATCAGTAAAAATCGGAAGCTGGACTGTGGACCTACTTTTTAAGATTATTTAAAAAAACGGTGGGATTGCTGTTATGGCTTTGGTGAAGAGGACTAAAAAAAAAAGAAAAAAAAATAGGAATTTTTTTTTTTTTTTTTAGACTTTATGGTTGTTATTAAAGAGATAAAAAAGAAAAAAAACAAAACGCTATAAATGGATCTTTCTGGTGTCCTTCAGGACAATTAGCCTATCTGTAGTAGACATAGAAGGTTAGATAAGGAGGACTTGTGCTTTTAATCATAATGATAGAAGGTGATTATCTGAAGCTGTCCATAGCCATTAGTTTTTGTTGGCATATCCTGCTTTTGTCTGGAATTACCAACAATCTAGATCCATGTCTGACAGTTCATTTTGTAAAAAAAAAAAAATAATAATGTTGGATTTTTCCTGATTTTACCTTTCCTCTGAGATTAGCGGCACCAGAGAGATAGAGGGACTACTCCTCTTCTCCCCCCAAAAAAGCAACATCAGCAGTTAACTGAGAAATAAGACACATAGGGCTCAGTTCACATGTACAGTAATTATCTGTTTGAAACAGATCCAGTATATAAAAATAAAAAAAAACTGGATTCATTTCAAGCGGAAGAAAAACTGATCCACTTTAAATGTGTTCACATTGACTTTAATGATTTATCCAATTGTCATCTGTTGTTTTTTTTAGAAGGACACTAAAGTTGTGCAAACAATTGACTAAAAAACGTATTGCATCTGGTTTTTAGTCAGATAGAATTTCTGTCCCCATTTAAATGAATTGATCCAGTCCTGGATCATTTTTTTTTCCCCCAAAACAGATACAAACATGGAAATAACTACTGGGGACATGTGATGTCAGCCTAAAAGGGAATCTGACAGTAGGATAAACCCTCCTAAGCCACCTATATGGACATGCAGGTCATAGAACATTCAATATAATACCTTAACATCTGCAATCTGATGTCTTATCGCCAAGAAATCTACATTTTTTTCTTAATATGTAAATTAGCTGTTAAGATCTATGGGCGAGACATAGATCTACCTAAGAATTTGCCTCCAGATCCTTATTTTAAATATAAGGAGGCATTACCAGAGTGAGACTTGTAGATCAGGAGAGCAGACTGTCAGCCATTACATGTCTCACACTGGTAATGCTCCCTTTCATTTACAATAAGCTCAGGGAGATCTATGTCCGGCCCATAGATCTTAAAGTCTAATTTACATATTTAGAAAAATGTGGATTAATCTAGAATAAAACATCAGATCGCATCGCAGATATCAAGGTATCATTTCAGTCAACTTTCTATAACCTACATGCCCATAGAGGTGACTTCGGAGGGTTGCTCCTACTGACAGATGCTCTTTAGACAATCAGACTACGTCAGGATAATGGACTCTTTCCTGCCCTCCCAAAGAAGGGTGATGTTTCATTGGTTCTGTTTCTTCCGCTCTTTCCGGGAAATCTTGTGTTGCCTTACTATATTTGGAGATAATTCACAGCTGGACCACCAAGCAAGTTTATACAGTAGCATGCTTTATTGCACCAACACTAAATATGCAAAACATTTTAGACACTCAGTTTGGTGTTCAGTAGAGAAGGTTATAAAACTCCAATGTTGTCTTCTGTATTGAGGAATCTGCATCCATAAATATAGCCCCAATACAAAATACATTGATTTCAGGAAAAATATTATTACCCTTTAATGATCAGTTAATACCGCCATACACTGGCTATTAAATAATACGATCATACAGCAACTGCTAAGAACAATCACAATATAGTGATAGCAGAATTATACCACCATACAGTGATTGTTAATTAGTAACACCATACAATACCATACCATAACTGCTAAATAATACCAATGTACAGTGGCTGCTAAATACCACCATACAGCAACTGATAAATAATACCAAAATACACCAACTACAGAATAATGTCACCATTTCATTACCATACCACAATACAGTGGTTACAGAATGCCACCATACAGTAACAACGAAATAATACTACAATACAGTACAGAATGCCTCCATGCAGTAAAAGCTAAATAATACCACTATACGGTGTGTACAGAATTCCATCATACAGTCACAGCTGAATAAAACCACTATACAGTGGTGACAGAATTCCACCATACAGTAACAGCTAAATTATACCAATATACAATGGCTGCTAAATAATACCAAAATACAGCAACTACAGAATAATGTCACCATTTCATAACAAATAAAATCACCATACTGTGACTAACAGCAACAAATTCTGATGAAATATTATCACATGATATAAAATATAATCACCATACAATTACTACTGCATAATACCAACATACAATAATTGCCAACTTATCCCACACCATCCAGTGGTTACAGAATACCACCATCCAGTGAATGCTAAATGCTACCCAAACACAGTGACAAAAGAATAACAGCACAGTGATTGCTAAATCATACTACAATACAGCGGTTATAGAATGCCACCATACAGTAACATCTAAATAATACCACAATATAGTGTGTACAGAATGCCACCATACAGTCATCACCGCCGGCCAGAGAGTTGCGGTTCCTACGCTGTCAAAAGACAGCATGAGCAAGCAGCTGTGATCGGAGGTATAAAGTTTACCTCCGGTCACTGGTGTCAGCTGATGGGACTACCCATAAGCCGACGCCTCCTGTCGCTAATAAGAGCAGTTTCACATGTCCAGATAATTCCGGTACCGGAAAAACCGGTACCGGAGCTATCCGTGTCCGTGTGTCCATGTGAATACGCATGCCATCCGTGTGACATCCGTGTGCTATCCATATGTCCGTGTGTACCATCCATGTGCTGTCCGTATGCTGTCCGTGTTTTTGAAAAATCATTTTCAATGTTAACCCTTTGACTTTTAAAAACGCACACGGATCGCACACGGACAGCACATGGACAGCATCCGTGTGCGGTACATGTTTACACGGACCCATTGACTTGTATGGGTCCGTGTGATCCGTGCTGTTGCACAAAAACGGACATGTCAGCGTGTTTTGCACACGGACACACGGTCCGTGAAAACACACTGACATCTGCATAGACACACTCATTCGAATGTGTCTACGTGTGTCAGTGTCTCCGGTACGTGAGAAAACTGTCACTACACGTACCGGAGACACTGACGTGTGAAACTGCCCTAACAGTGGGAGTAGGAGCGGCTGATGGGAGTATTCATCTGCCAGCTCCTGCGCTGTAAATAAATAATTTGACAAAAAAACTGGCGTGGGTTCGGCCTGTTTCACACTTCCGTTTGTTTCCATCAGTCAAAATCCGCCGTTTTGCAAAAAAAAATGGATCTGCCATTTTTTTGGCGGATCCGTTTTTTTTCCCATTGACTTGCATTAGCGGCGGATTTTGACGGATGGTCATCCGTTGGATCCGTTTTTTGACGGATTCGCCAAAATTTTGGCGTCCGCTTACTTGAGTGGACGGACAATGAAACGTTTTTTGTGTGCACGGATCCGCTTTTTTACACTGAGCATGCCCGGATGAATTTCCTTTCCAGAAACTTAACCCCAAATCCCCTTCTGGCAGCAGGAAAAAATTCTCTCTCTCTCTCTCCTTTAAATTTCCGACTTGAGCGGATCCGTCGAAACAACTGTCCGGTGGCATACGTTGTGTCACAACGGAAACGGATCCGTCTCTTGCATTTTTTCACGGATTGCAACTGACCAATAAAATGGAAGTGTGAAAGAGGCCTTCCCCTGTATTTTTGATAACCAGCCAGGAAAAACTCACAGCTGGGGGATGCAACATTCATCTGTTAGCTTCAGCAAGGCTAGTTATCAAGAATAGAGGGGTCCCCACGACGTATTTTTTAAAATGATTTAAATAATTTTAAAAAATGGCATGGTGTCCCCCGCATTTATGACAACCAGCCTTGCTAAAGGAGACAGCTGGGGGCTGGTATTCTCAGGCTGGAAAGGGGCCATGGATATTGCCTTCCACCCCAGCCTAAGAATAGCAGACACCTATCCATTACCATTCCTATAGTTATAGGGTAAATAAAGACACAGCCAGAATAAAGTCCTTTATTAGAAATAAAACAAAACACACTTTTCCTTTTATATTTAAAAATAACAAACATAGTTATGCTCACCTAACACCTAATTCCGCTGAATCCCTCGTCTCCTGTAAGAGAGGAAAAATAAAAAACAACAATATCCCTCACCTCTCCGTCGTTATATCCCACACCATAATCCATGACTAGGGCTGGGGGATAAACAGTTTTCAACCTGGACGGTGCCAAGATGTGATTGTCCAGGCTGAGAACCACTGGTGAGTGAGCTGCTGCAAGCGCAGCATCAGTGACCGGGGGTGACGTCATCAAGGTTACCGCCAGTCACTAAGGCTGCATTCCCAGATGGACTGAACTGCCGAGACCTTGGTGAGTTCCCCGCTTGCAGCTTGAGAAAGTCTGGCCCCTTACCAGAGATGAAAAACAAGTACATTTGGATGCTGCACTCCACTACGTCAGAAGTGCACCAGGCGCCTGTGCTTGGTTTCAACAGTTAAAGCACCACTCTAGCATTTTTATTTTTTGTTCAGCGCTGGAGTGGCATTGAAAATGTAAGTCCCCTGCCCCCGGTCATATACTCGCCCTCCAGTGTCTTCACCTTTTTTTGGCACCGCTCCGGTCCCATGGCGCCATCTTGAGCTTAAAGCTTCTGACTGGTCGTAAGTCAGAAGTTTCTTCACAAGATCTCACTGCAAGTCTATGAGAGCCAGAACAAGGCCAGAATGAGGCTGCCATAGACTTGTATTTAAAAGTGACTTCTGCGCCATTCCATGAAATACTGGAGTTGCCGGTAGGTCACTTTTTACCAGAGATTGACGAAAGCGACCCTGGAAAAAGATGAAGGTGGTGGCATGTGAGTATGAGACAGGGAGCAGGGGACATACATTTAAAGCACCACTCCAACAATGCAATCAAGAAAGAGCTAGAGTGGTGCTTTAAAGCTATTCTGGTACTTTCTGATATAACTACATCCTCCAGCACTATATTTCCTGAACTATCATTTGAAGCATATTCAGTGTTAACTAAAGAATGTATATTTTTCTCTTTCTGGATAAGGGTAGTAATCACTAACCGAAGAAAAAGTCTAGTCTCCCCTGACTTGCTTGGACCACATGCTGCTTTTCTGTGATATTTTCTTTACAGCCAATTGCACCATTGAGGGATTTTCAAAATAATGAAATCACTGAGGACAGACACCGCAGGAAACGTCAGCTAGCATCCACAGCGCAGTCAGGGGATTTCTCTTTGGGTAGTCGACCGGCAGAAAAGAACATAAACAATATCTAATATTTACCAATAGGAAATGAAGAGTTAAAATTTTCGGTTTATAGATTTAACTTGCCAAAATGCATGGAGAATAATGGTCCATACCATTCCGTTCCTGGAATTAGAGAGGAGGTCAAGGCCATTGAGGCACGTTTAACGTACATGCAGCTATAAGCTCCAAGCAAAAGCCTTAATTTCATCCACAGGGCTCCAGAAATCCGACGATGGCCAAAAGATTGTCTTTGCATCGGCGTACTATTTTTTTTTTTTTAAACTGTAATGGAAAGCTATTACA
Source organism: Dendrobates tinctorius (assembly GCF_039654945.1). NCBI lineage: Eukaryota > Metazoa > Chordata > Amphibia > Anura > Dendrobatidae > Dendrobates > Dendrobates tinctorius. The sequence goes on along the minus strand of NW_027361738.1, from coordinate 66,086,278 downwards.
GAAGGGTGTTAGCTGTACAATTCAGATGGCACCTTCGAGTGATGATGCGTGCCAGGACTGACTTAAGGTTTATGGGGTCACTTGGGTGACAGATTCCCCTCTTTCATATAGATAATTCCTCAACCCCTTTTTACTTTTCAGTTGATAGAGTTATATGTGTTGCACACCTGTCCCGAGTGTTCTGGGCTCCGCCTCCTTCCCCCGGGTCCGATGCCCTCTGCTGTGCTTCGTGTTGTGTTTTTCAGGTTGCCTGGAATGAATCAATGACATCATCTCCTTAGATCTATTGAAGGCCCATTTAGACACATACCAGTGTCTTGGGATTGAGACTAGAGATGAGCGAATTTGTTTGGATTCGGTTCCGAATACCATCGGCATCTAATATTGTTTTTGCAATATTCGTCGAACACAGCCGAACGTCATTAGCGTCAGTGGGAGTAGAAATTACCGAATATGTTCGGAACCGATCATAAGACTTACATTCGGCACGAATAGTGTTCAAATATGGCTCGAATATGTCAAAATCAGATTTGAGGACAAAAACCAAACAAATTCGCTCATCTCTAATTGAGACTCCAGCTTTCCATGTTTGGTTTGCGCTGTTACCTGCGTTTGCTGTGTTTTCAACTTGCATCCTTCCCTGCTAGGTTCCACCTCATCCCCTCCTGCTGCTCCTGAGATTCCTGAATGTGCCAAGTACTTGGAGCCCACATCTTCAAACTTCCTGCGTGGGGTCCTTGTGCCCATCCAGACCTGGGGCTTAGAGGCTCAACCTCACCTGTTCAGCTTGTCTTTTAGTGGTTCAAACTGTTGTGCTTATCATTGCCATTTTAAGGTCCATACGGCTTTTTGATCTTTCTTTAATTCCATTTTTTTGGGAGGCAAAGTGACCAAAAACAGCAATTCTCCCATTTTTCATTTCTTTTTTTCATATTGGTGTTTATCAAATATGTTATTATTTTTTTAGCTTGTACTTATGTTCCAACAAAAGGGGGGTGGTATAATTTTTTTTTTTTTTTTAAATATAATTTCTTACTTTTTTTTACATTTTTTATTGATTCTGCTAGAGGACTTGAACTTGCAAACACTTGATCGCTTGTACAATTCACAGCAATATGGTGGTATTGCAGGGCACCAAAAAATTAGTGATCTCCTATGAAACTCCACCACAGGCACAAATATACAAACATAGCAGACACGGGAGCCTGAAGAAGACCCCCCCACCCGCGTAACATGATAATGCCATCGGCACGCCACAATCATGTTGTGATGGAGAAAGGGTGCGACGGAAGGCTTTCCTTCCTCCATTCCAGACTCTTCTATGCTGCTGTCATGATCGATAGTGGCATCAAAGAGGTTAAATTGCTGCGATCAGAGCTAGTTCCGATCGCAGCAGTTCGGTTCCGTAGCTGGTTGGAGGGAGTTGCGGGAGATTTAAGAAATGTCTAAAAGAAAAACTTTTTGCAACCAATCACAGCGGAGTTTTAATTTCATATTCTGTTTTTAAAAAATGAAAAAGTTGTGACTGGTTGTTGCGAAGGGAAACAAAGATTGTTTTTCATGTAGATAGGGGTTTTTTTTAATAAATTTGCCCAAATACTTCCTTTTCCTCTACATCTTTTCTGGGTGCTAATAAACCAACCTAATGTTGCCCACAGGAGCCACTATAACTCCACAATACAAAGAAGTAGCCATTAGTGATGAGCGACCGTGCTCGGATAAGGTGTTATCTGAGCATGCTCGGGTGCTAACCACGTGACTTTGGCATGCTCGAATATTATGTTTGAGTCCCTGCGGCTGCATATCTCGAGACTGCTTGACAGCCGCAACACATGTAGGGATTGCCTGTTTGTTAGGCAATTACTGCATGTGTTGTGGCTGTGGAACAGCAGTGAGACATGCAGCCGCAGGGACTCGAACATATTATTCGAGTATGCCAAAGTCACGTGGTTAGCACCCGAGCATGCTCAGATAACACCTTGTCCGAGGACGTTCACTCATCACTAGTAGCCACGTGCCAGCCTTCAGGCTCTGTCTATAAAAAGTGGAGCCCTCTTTTAAAGAAGACCTGTCACTTGTCACATACATGTAGCGGTGTAAATGCCGCTGGTCTCCTGAATCCGGCGTTGTTTTTCTTTCGTTCCTGTGCCTCTCCGTTCCTGAGATACGGCCTAATCTTTTCTCAGTCTAGTCTTGTTATCCAAGTGGGGGGCGTGATCATCACCTCATCTCTACTTCAGGGGCACGCCCACTTGGCTAAAAAAAGACTAGATTGACATCCAGGAAAGAGGGGGCCATATCTCAGGAATAGAGAGGCGCAGGAAGAAAAGAAAAACAACGCCGGATTCAGGAAAACAGCGGCATTTACATCAGAGAAAAAAAGAATTGCTTTGTTAAATTAGGTAAATTTTTAAAACGTTAAAATTAATATTTCCCTGGCACATTTTTGAAAATTGATGAAAAGCAAAAGACAAAACATATTTGCGTCACTGGAGTCTACATCGTTTAAGGAATAATACAAGCTTTATTTAAGAAATCTGCATTTTCCAACGGAGGAAATACCCAGTAGAGGCGGCCATCTGCTTTCATCATAAATTGTGATAAGAATAAACAGTAGCTGTCTCCTTTCCAAACTGAGCCCCTGAGAATCCTATAGATATCCACAAGCCCCGTAGGTTTTAATAGGGGCTGAGCGGCAGGAAATCCTGCATATGTTTTCCTTTAAGTTGCGGAACTTCTAAGGCCTGTTCCATTTCTCCGCAGACATCCTCACACTGTTCTATAATAACAGGAGCAGCGGAGGGAGGGGGTGAGGCAGGAAGTGTCACGGTGCAGCCGCGGAGAGGGGCACCGCCATTGGGATGCCAGAACGAAAATATTTTCACTTTTTTTCTATTTTTTTTTCTTCGTTCACAAATTTGTTCTCCAGTAAATGGATAAAGAGATCTGGAAAAATCACTGCGGCGGATCCAGTCTGGGTATCTGTGCCTGACATATGAAACTGATAGGATTCATCAGCCTGGATAACGGTGAGTTCCAGCTCCATGAGATAACGGCATCTGATGGGAGCTGTAGTCGTCATATAGGGTTCCGGCTGATAGATACGATTTTAGGAGTAATGTATAGATGTATCCAGCTTTACAGAAGAAGAGGAAAAAGAACTACGGAAACTTTGGTGGAAGTCCGCCCGATCAGTTTTCCTTGCATGTTGAATTTGCGTTACTAGAAAATAATGATGAGAATAATAATAGATATTTTCCATTCTTGTGTCCAGGCTCGGACTGGCCCTTAGGGTAACAGGGGAATCCCCCGGTGGGCCGCTGTGCAGATCTGGACCCCCAGCCCCACTGTATGAGAAGTACATGGCATAATTCAATTGATTCTGCATAGAAAAAGGCAACATCTATATATTATATAGAGATATAGGTCAATTTATGGACAACGGTAGTGTGATATCTGTATGCAAGTGGGCCCCCAAAGTCAGTGTCACTGGTGGGCCCTTGGCACCCCAGTCAGACACTGCTTGTGTCTGTAATAACCTAGGTATAAGGACCATGTGGCGATGACCCAGAGATGAGTGTCACGGATTATCTCGTCCATCAGAGAAAGTCTTTTTTTTTTTTTCCCCGCTGATTAACATATTGTTCTCCCTTTCTATTTAGCAAAGAGGTTCTGCAGCAGCTGCAGCATGTATTATACAGTTTAGTGTCCCAGCTGATGCAGAGCATCATAAAATCCATTGCAGCTGCTGCTGCAGAACTTCTTATAAAAAGAATAAGGGTCTTTTTATCAATTATTTAGTCTACCTTTTCTTTTTGAGATTTGGATGTTCTTTCTTACTTACATAATGGAAAATATAGGGAGGGATCTTGAAATTGCGCAACCCCTAAAAATATCCTCCACCTAAAATCTCATACTTTTTTAGGCTATGTTCACATGTTGCTGCTTTTTTTATTTTTTTGCAGCCAAAACCTGTTCTCTTGGCAGTAAAAAAAAAGTTGCTTACAAAAAGAAAGTTTTGCTATATTTTTTTTTTTTTTTTTGGGGGGGGGGGGGCAGATTATATGATTCATTTGTCCACAGATCATGTTTAATAAAGTTAGTTTAATTTACCAAAAACACAGCAAAAATACACAGTTGTGTTTTTTTTTTGTTTTGTTTTTTTGCATATTCTATGGTGAAAACATGCTGCAAAAACAATGAAAGAAGTGACATGCTGTAGATTTATAAAAAAAAACAACAATGTGTGTGCATGAGATTTCTGAAATCTAATAGCTTTTGCCGTTACTGTAAATCACAGATTTTAATGTGCATAAAAAAGCATGAAAAAATGCAACGTGTGAACATAGCTGGATATAGGATTGAAGATCTTTGGTGACTTCTAAGACAGTATTCTTATATTTATTGGGGGTATATGACCCTTAGAACTACTATTATATGATATGTTTTTATAACACTCCACTGTTTATTATTACTATAAATTATTTCAATAACGTAATTGCTACTAAATATAATATTATGGTGTGTGGCAGTCTGTATTCAGTGACAAAGGGTTCTGTGCTTCTTGGAGAGCTCATTCACATAATACACATTCTGTTATTACTAGTAATGATTAATATTTAATTCTTTCAATAATGTAATTGCCTCTAAATGTTGTATTATGGAATTGTCAAGTTTATGGCAGCCTGTATTCCGTCACAAAAAGGAACGCTGGGCTTACAGTAGAGTCCATTCACATCATACGTATTCTGTTACTACTTGTGATTATTACAAGTTAATTATTTCAATAATGTAAATGCAGCTTAACAGCATGTTAACTAATTGCTCAAGCTTATAGCGGCCTGTATTCCGTCACAAAAGGGAAGCGCTGGGCTTCTGGGAGAGTCCATGTGCAACATACATATACTGTTATTACTAGTGATCATTACTAGTCAGTTATTTCAATGATGAAAATGTCATCTATTAGCATATTAGGTAATTGCTCCAGTTTATGGCAGCCTGTAATCCATCACAAAAGGGAAGCACTGGGCTTCTGGGAGAGTCTGCTCACATCATACGGATGCTATTATCAGTGATTATTACTAGTTGAGTATTTTAATAATGTAAATGCCACTTATTAGCATATTGGGCAATTACTCGAGTTTATGGCAGTCTGTATTCCGTCACAAAAGGGGAGCGCTGGGCTTCTGGGAGAGTCCATAAACATACGGTAATACAAATTCTGATACTTCTGGCTATTTTTCTAGTTAATTGTTTCAATAATGTAATTGCCTCTAATTATGATATTGGGGAATTCCTCGAGCTTATAACAGTCTGCATTCCGTCACAAAAAGAAGCAGTGGGCTTCTGGGACAGTCCATTTAAATAGTACACGTTCTGTTTTACAGTTCTTCCCGGCTATTAGGATTTTATTAAATTGCTTCTGCTTGCAAAAGGAGTGATTCCATTAATCACAATACATTAAGGAATTGCCTTGACCGGCTGACAATACTACAGTTAGGTCCATATATATTTGGACAGAGACAACGTTTTTCTAATTTTGGTTCTAGACATTATCACAATGAATTTTAAACAAAACAATTCAGATGCAGGTGAAGTTCAGACTTTCAGCTTTCATCTGAGGGTATCCACATTAAAACTGGATGAAGGGTTTAGGAGTTTCAGCTCCTTAACATGTGCCACCCTGTTTTCAAAGGGACCAAAAGTAATTGGACAATTGACTCCAAGGCTATTTCATGGACAGGTGTGGGCAATCCCTTCGTTATGTCATTCTCAATTAAGGCCTGTTTCACACATCCGTTTTTTGGCATCCGCATGCATCCGTCAAAGTGTGAAAAAACGGATCCGTTTCCATTTTGCTGCAAACAGATCCATTTTTTTGACGGATCCGCGGTAGCCGCTAATGGAAGTCTATGGGACAAAAAAACGGATCCTCAAAAAAATGGCGGATCCGTTTTTTTACAGAAAACGACGGATTTAGACGGATTTTAAAAAACGGAAATGTGATCCAGGCCTAAGCAGATAAAAGGCCTGGAGTAGATTTGAGGTGTGGTGCTTGCATTTGGAAGGTTTTGCTGTGAAGGAAACATGCGGTCAAAGGAGCTCTCCCTGCAGGTGAAACAAGCCATCCTTAAGCTGCAAAAACAGAAAAAACCCATCCGAGAAATTGCTACAACATTAGGAGTGGCAAAATCTACAGTTTGGTACATCCCGAGAAAGAAAGAAAGCACTGATGAACTCATCAATGCAAAAAGACCTGGGCGCCCACGGAAGACAACAGTGGTGGATGATCGCAGAATAATCTCCATGGTGAAGAGAAACCCCTTCACAACAGCCAACCAAGTGAACGACACTCTCCAGGAGGTAGGCGTATCAATATCCAAATCTACCATAAAGAGAAGACTGCATGAAAGTAAATACAGAGGGTTCACTGCACGGTGCAAGCCACTCATAACACTGGTCAACAGCATTTTTGGTGCCAAAGATATTTCATCGAATTTAGGGTATTTTTGGGGTGCTGATTCTGAATATGTCATCAGTTTTGCCAGATTGGCTCAAGTTTTTGAGATTTTTGGTATCTTATTTATAGCACTTGTTGGTAAATGCGACGCATCATCTCATTAATTTCTTTGGATTAGTACTTGAACTGAGCAGTTCTCAATATAGTTTTGTGTTAATTAGTGTTCTAAAAGTTTGTTCATAGCTTGATTTTTGCACTAACTTTATGTTGTTGTCTGTTTTCCAGTGAAAAGCATGAACTCATCATGAAGAAGTTGTCTTAACGATCCAGACTCATTCTGTTACATTTGTGGTGAATATACACTGCCAAAACATAGAAGAAACATAACACACTTCGTAAAAAAAGTGTATTTTGCCTATTTTGGGGTTATGCTTGGGGACCAAGACAAGTTTTGGGCACCACACATAGTGTGCAAAGCATGTATCGAATTATTACGAAAATGGAGCAAAGGACAAAGAAAAAGCTTCAAATTTGGTGTTCCAATGGTGTGGAGAGAGCCAAAAAATCATCATGATGACTGTTATTTATGGTAAACACAGGTACAGGCACATCTTCACAATGAGGGACAGGCCTTCTTGCAGATTCCATGTTACTCCCATTTTCGTTTCTTATGCTTATTGAATCCTTGCACTTGCACTGCACAGAAATAACAGTCATCATGATGATTTTTTGGCTCTCTCCACACCATTGGAACACCAAATTTGAAGCTTTTTCTTTGTCCTTTGCTCCATTTTCGTAATAATTCGATACATGCTTTGCACACTATGTGTGGTGCCCAAAACTTGTCTTGGTCCCCAAGCATAACCCCAAAATAGGCAAAATACACTTTTTTTACGAAGTGTGTTATGTTTCTTCTATGTTTTGGCAGTGTATATTCACCACAAATGTAACAGAATGAGTCTGGATCGTTAAGACAACTTCTTCATGATGAGTTCATGCTTTTCACTGGAAAACAGACAACAACATAAAGTTAGTGCAAAAATCAAGCTATGAACAAACTTTTAGAACACTAATTAACACAAAACTATATTGAGAACTGCTCAGTTCAAGTACTAATCCAAAGAAATTAATGAGATGATGCGTCGCATTTACCAACAAGTGCTATAAATAAGATACCAAAAATCTCAAAAACTTGAGCCAATCTGGCAAAACTGATGACATATTCAGAATCAGCACCCCAAAAATACCCCAAATTCATTAAAATATTTTGGACACCAGAAAAAAAAATTTTTTTCGTTGACCTGTGTAATCATCAAAAATCAAAAGGCTAGACTGGACTTTGCTAAAAAACATCTAAAAAAGCCAGCACAGTTCTGGAAGAACATTCTTTGGACAGATGAAACCAAGATCAACCTCTACCAGAATGATGGAAAGAGAAAAGTATGGTGAAGGCGTGGTACAGCTCATGATCCAAAGCATACCACATCATCTGTAAAACATGGCGGAGGCAGTGTGATGGCTTGGGCATGCATGGCTGCCAGTGGCACTGGGTCACTAGTGTTTATTGATGATGTGACACAGGACAGAAGCAGCCGAATGAATTCTGAGGTATTCAGAGCCATACTGTGTGCTCAGATCCAGCCAAATGCAGCCAAACTGATTGGTCGTCGTTTCATACTACAGATGGACAATGACCCAAAACATAAAGCCAAAGCAACCCAGGAGTTTATTAAAGCAAAGAAGTGGAATATTCTTGAATGTCCAAGTCAGTCACCTGATCTCAACCCACTTGAGCATGCATTTCACTTGTTAAAGACTAAACTTCAGACAGAAAGGCCCACAAACAAACAGCAACTGAAAACCACCGCAGTGAAGGCCTGGCAGAGCATCAAAAAGGACGAAACACAGCGTCTGGTGATGTCCATGAGTTCAAGACTTCAGGCAGTTATTGCCAACAAAGGGTTCTCAACCAAGTACTAGAAATGAACATTTTATTTACAATTATTTAATCTGTCCAATTACGTTTGGTCCCTTTAAAAACAGCGTGGCCCATGCTAAGGAGCTGAAACTCCCAAATCCTTCATCCAATTTTAATGTGGATACCCTCAAATGAAAGCTGAAAGTCTGAACTTCAACTGCATCTGAATTGTTTTGTTTAAAATTCATTGTGGTAATGTCTAGAACCAAAATTAGAAAAACGTTGTCTATGTCCAAATATATATGGACCTAACTGTAGGTGTGCCACCAAATGTCCCTAAAGTTGCTTTTGTGTTATCTTTAGGCCACTTCTTCTGGTGTGAGCTCCTGGCATATGTAAGAAGAGAAGGAAGTTTGCAGATTGCCACTATGTGCTGCATTGGGAAATTCATAATGAGGACAAATTAGTTGCCTGGAAGTAGTCAGACATTCAATAATGCTTGGTGCTTTTCTTTTTTTTTTGGATAATTGCTTTTGCCCAGCTGGTAAGGAGTCTACATATATCACCAACCATACACATCCTATAAAGTGAAGTCATCAGCTTTCATATAGAACAGATTGTGGGGTGAGGACAGCATTAGGCTTTTCACAGAGTATAAGAATTCCAGCAAATACTGGCACATGGTGTAGAATGGCCTCTAACCTTAGAATGTATTTTTCTGGTAAATTTCTATATATTTGTAGGTAACAAATATTTATATTATTTAAAGGGGTTCTTGAGGAATAGAATAGAAAAAGTGAATAGCTAAGGGAAATGTAATTATACATAGATTCCTAAATACATTTATCTAATCAAATAAGAATAATTTTATCTAGAGAGATAATGACTGTAGAATTAAAATGGCCATCACCTTGTTACACTGACAGAAACCTGCTTGTTAGGACAGGATTTTGTGAGCATCTGCAGGGGGACAGGAGCCTGTGAGCATGTGCAGGAGGACAGGAGCCTGTGAGCATGTGCAGTAGGACAGGAGCCTGTGAGCATGTGCAGTAGGACAGGAGCCTGTGAGCATGTGCAGTGGGACAGGAGCCTGCGAGCATGTTCAGTAGGACAGGAGCCTGCGAGCATGTGCAGTAGGACAGGAGCCTGCGAGCATGTGCAGTAGGACAGGAGCCTGTGAGCATGTGCAGTAGGACAGGAGCCTGCGAGCATGTTCAGTAGGACAGGAGCCTGCGAGCATGTGCAGTAGGACAGGAGCCTGCGAGCATGTGCAGTAGGACAGGAGCCTGCGAGCATGTGCAGTAGGACAGGAGCCTGCGAACATGTGCAGTAGGACAGGAGCCTGCGAACATGTGCAGTAGGACAGGAGCCTGCGAACATGTGCAGTAGGACAGAGGCCTGCGAGCATGTGCAGTAGGACAGGGGCCTGCGAACATGTGCAGTAGGACAGGAGCCTGCGAACATGTGCAGTAGGACAGGAGTCTGCAAACATGTGCAGTAGGACAGGAGTCTGCGAACATGTGCAGTAGGACAGGAACCTGCGAGCATGTGCAGTAGGACAGGAGCCTGCGAGCATGTGCAGTAGGACAGGAGCCTGCGAGCATGTGCAGTAGGACAGGAGCCTGTGAGCATGTGCAGTAGGACAGGAGCCTGCGAGCATGTGTATTAGGACAGAAAATTGAGCATCTGCATTAGGGCAAGAGCCTGTGAGCATCTGCAGTAGGACAAGAACTTGTGAGCATGTGCAGGAGGACAGGAGCCTGTGAGCATGTGCTTAGTACAGGTTCATGTGTGAGCATGTGCAGTAGGACAGGAATCTGTGAGCATATGCAGGAGGACTGGACCTTGAAAGCATGTGCAGTAGGAAGCTCTTTGCTATGAGCAGGATATACTTATATTCTTATACAGATAGACAGGGCGATCAGAAGTTTGAGCAGCCTCTTACCTAAGCACGTTTTGTATCTCCAGAAGTATTAATGGAGCATATCTTCCTACCTGTGAAGAAGGGCAGAGCTTCCTACTGCACAAGGTCACAGGCTCCTGGCCTACTGCACATGCTCACAGGCTCCTGTCCTACTGCACATGCTCACAGGTTCCTGTCCTACTGCACATGCTCACAGGTTCCTGTCCTACTGCACATGCTCACAGGTTCCTGTCCTACTGCACATGCTCACAGGTTCCTGTCCTACTGCACATGCTCACAGGCTCCTGTCCTAACTTTCTAGGACAGGTTTCGCTCAGTGATACAAGGTGGTAGCCATTTTAATTCTACAGAGATCAGCTCCCTAGACAAAATGATTGTGATTTGTAATTAAATGTAATTAATAATGTATTTATAATAACTTTCCCTTTAATAATTTAACTGTTTTTTTTTATTCCTGGAGAACCCCTTTAACCACCCTCCTCTAATGCCGATCATTGGGGATTGAATTTTATTGACAACAGTCCTAAGATCACCTGCGGTCTTGTTTTCAGACACATTTCCAAATATGCTTTTTTTCCATTGGGAACTTTCCCTATGTAGTAATAGTAAATGTACAGTAAATAAAAAAATACATTTCTATCTTTTCTTCTGTTGTTAACATAGCCAGTGGTTTTTGGAAATGCTGGTGACAACCAATATGGCTGCCTAGTTTTTCTGTTTATTTGCTTCCGTGTGAATAGGCATATTTTCGGGTAATATTGGACACAAGTGTAGGAGAAGTATTATCACCATATTGGTATCCATAAATCTTACTTTTGACTTAAAAGCATTACTATGATATTCTGGGTAGCTAAGAACCTTAAGGATTGAAGCTGTCTGTCAGTTTCTGCAACTAACCGACCACTAGGTGGCAATATTCTGTTGCTGTTTTCACAAAGTTCCATTATGCCAAAAAATGGAGTTGACATTTTTTTAAATTGTTCCCCCCATTTCCCAAAACCTCCATAGTTTACACTGCCACATGGATTATTGCAATACTTTTTGACCATGCTCTCACCAATCAAAACGCTGCATTTTTTTCTGTAAAATATGTTTTTGTTTATTACATTTTTTGCAATATTGTTTTATATGTTTTCAGTTTTCTATGCAGTTTTGGTGCAGGTTTGACATAACTTTTTTAAATGTTTTTTTTTTTAGACCTGAAACTTTAAAATTATGGAATAAAAGCACAATTGCACCTTTCCCATGGATTTTATCAGTTTTCCAATTGAAGCATGTGGGGAAAAATGCACCCGTCATACAGCGTCTGAGTTTTCATGAGATCATATCCGCCGGGCTCGGACTGTTAAATGCAGCAGATTTTCTACCCAAAAAAATACTGTGTAAAAATAAAGTGTGGGAACATGGCCTTCGGAAACTTAAGTGCCATTCAGAGATGATCATATTGGATTTTTTGATCTTCTGGAATTTAATAAATCGCCAACAATTCTAGATTCACAGGATGACACAATGACGTTTTTAGTGGGTGGTTCAGAAGTTTCAGGGCTCGTCCAGACGGTGTGGCAGCATTTCCGTGGCAGAAAATCTGCCATCTAGTGGTGGGCCACTGGCTGCACAATTTTGAAACGGGTGGAATTTAAAAAAAAAATGTGGCCATTGACCAATTGGTAGAGTTTTGGCAGCAGACAGCCATCTACAATGTGTATCAAAGCTGCAAAATCTGTAACCAGGTCCCCGCCTACCATGTGTCTTCATGGTAGGCGTGGAACTAGTTACAGATAGAAGAGGCCCCTGCACAAGAACAGTATATGGGCCATTTGCAGTCTAGTAGCTCATCATAATGCACAATTCCATCTTGCTTTGGAGGTGGTAGTTGCCCCCTTACCTCTTGGGCCCCTGTGCCAAGGCTCAGGTTGCCCCAATGATATGTTCGTCCCTGGTAGGGGATCTTTTCACCCCATCAGGCACCGCTGATGGTGTGCACCCCTGCGTACCTTTGTGACTCCCCTGCATACAGTATATAAGGGCAAATGTTATATAGTTTAAGAGATGTGGATAAATAAGTGGAAGAAGGAAATCGCTTTACGATTTCCTATAGAACTGCCTTGATTAAACAAGATAACAAATCCACGGTATCTTTGATATATATGCGAGTCTGGATTACAAGCTGTCAGATACGGTAAGAACATTTTGCATTTATTTGTTTCCTTTAAGCAGAAAGCTTGTTACATTCTCCTGAAGGACAAGTGAGCAGAAATGAAAATCTGTCAAAATCATGCCTGAATATATAATACACACTGACGTGTTTAGATTCTGTTTTCCAAGCAGGACTGTGGAAGTGTAAACAAAATCTAGAAAAAAAAATATACAGTTGTGTGAAAAAGTGTTTGCCCCCTTCCTGATTTCCTATTCTTTTGCATGTTTGTCACGCTCTAATGTTTCAGATCACCGAACAAATGTAAATATTAGACAAAGATGACACAAGTAACTACAAAGTACAGGTCTTTGTTATTAAGGGAAAAAGAAATCCAAACCTACAGGGTCCTGCGTGAAAAAGTGATTGCCCCTCCCCCCTAAAACATAAATTAACTGCAATTTATTATCACATCTTTGGGAAGCTGAGTTCAAATGGAAGCGATATGGCACTTACTAGGCTCTGGATTGCTGTTAAAATCAGTGTTTTATTGGCAGGAGATTATCACTACATGACTAGTTGTCTCGTGCCTCCTAGTCAACTACTGTGTGTAACCCCCGCCTCCATTAGCGGCTTTCTGTCAATGCACGGTGTACGCAGGAAGCAGGTAATTAGTATTGTGGGCGGGATTCAGGTATGGACTGGGGATGAAATTCAGCCCTGGCATTTGAAATCACACAGGCCCATAATGTTCCCATCCCAAAGAGTCAGATGGGATACATTACTAATATTACCCCGGATGGAGAAAAAGGAAGACTTACAACAAGACCAATATTTCTAATGATCTAATGATACCCGTGGCCTGCTGGGGTAAGTGACTAAGTCAGCGACTTTGTGCTCCATCACAACTCTTAACAGTATGGGTGTCTTGAATCTTGTCAGATTCTGTTAACAACATAGCAGACAAGGCGGCCCATGACCAGACAGACCCTTCTGGCATTTGTCAGAATTGTCAGATGGCCAGTCCGGCCCTGGCAGGATTACACAGAGCTCAGCAGTCAGAGAGCTGGCAGATCTGCAGCTGAGGAAGCAGTGATTGTAACAAAATGACAACAAGCAGCCCAGCAAGTTACACATCACTGGAATCAGGGTCTGAGACCCTACATCATACTGCTCTCAGATTACATAGCAAAAGCCTGCTGACATATTTCCTTTAATTCTAAATGTAATTAAAAAGAATTTTGTATAGCATGGGAAGTCTGTCAAAAAGAGACACAAGTCATGGGGTAAGATCTGGATCCCTGAATATAAGCAAGTTTAGCCAAAAAAGATTAGTAGAATCACTTCCTATGTGGTACTAAAAGTAAGGTGTAAAGATTAGTGCAATTCTTACCCATAGGGAAATACTGGTTCTCCCACACTATTCATCATGGAGTTGCCTGGAGTATTTCTTCATCTGTAATAGGTGTATTGTAACAAGGATGGATATGATAACACTAACCGTATGCACGGTCTCTGACTATATATTCCCTATAGTTGCTATATGAACTGAGATCCTCTATAATTTAAAAAAAATATTGTCTCCTTCACTATTGGTGCTCAAAACGCTATTCTGAATGGTACAGGAAAGATGTATATCTTTGTACCGTTTTAGCCAGTAGATAGAAAAATATTCAGAATCGAGAGTCCTCAGTAGTTGATACCTTTTAATGGCTAACTGAAAAGATGGTAACACATTGCAAGCTTTCGAGACTACTCAGGTCTCTTCATCAGGCTAGACTAATACAAAATCTGAAGAGTCACATATTTATGCACAATACAGCACAGAAAAAATGCAACTCCTTGTAGATGTTGTCCTTGGTGGGATTCGAACCCAGGACTCCAGCGCTGCAAGGCTGCCCACTGAGCCACCGTGCTTGATATATATATATATAAGTAATCGTTTATTAGGACGCATAAAAAAAGGTTAAAAAGTGAGCAGATTCCACAAAGAGCCCGACAGTCACAGCAAGAGGGGGGGCTAAAAATGCATAATAAAGTGGAAACAGATTAGTAATAACATACAATAAAGTAACGACTTTATGCCAATTAATATATAGGGAAAGTTGAAAAGCAGGAATGTCATGAATAGGAAATGTAACAAAGTGCAAAAAGATGTAGCTAGAAAATGTAAAAAAATATAAGATCGATGTTATGTATCCAAAAAGATGCATGCACCGAAAGATTCAAGCTGCATAATATGTGTCAACAGGTCAGGCGTCATGCCATCGGGAGGAGACTCATGTAGGCTCTAACTTTGTATTTGCTAATTGCTGTTTATACACATATTAAGCAGCTTGAATCTTTCGGTGCCTTCCTCTTTTTGGATGCATGATATCTTGTTACATGTTTTTGTGTTGGTATGTTATTACCGATTGGATTCCACTTTATTGTTAGTGATGAGTGAAAAAACAGGCACTCCCTGCATGTGTTACGGCTGTCGGACACCCGAGAGGCATGCAGCCGCGGGGTCTTGAAAATATATTTTGAGCGTGCCAGAGACACTTGGTTAGCACCCGAGCATGCTTAGATAACACCTTATCCTCGCACTTTCACTCATCACTATTTATTGGACAATTTTAGCCTCCTCCTGCAGAGTCTGTCAGGCTCTTTATATGGCCTGCTCACTTTTTAACCTTTTTTATATGTGTACTAATAAATGATTACTTATTACTTATCCAAGATGGGCTGCCTACCATTTCTTATTGGTTTTTGCTTGTTAGCGATTTGGCCACTTTACTTTTACATGATTTATTTGTGTGTATTATTCATTTACAATTCCCTTTAATTTGCTATTTGTTCCCTTTATGATGGCACCCTTTGTATATATACAGTATATACATTATTGTATATGCATATAGTATAGATATTGTATACTGCACCGTAACTGGCGTTACCATATGAAAACATCTCATCTCTCATCCTCCATGCTTTTGATATTTGTCAAATATTTCGACTAGAACAAGAGCTCAGTTGATTCATTCTGATGGGATTAATGTAATATTTTCATAGTTCTCACTTTCCCTGTACGGCTGCTAGAGCAAAAAAATAATAATTTAATAGCTAATAACTCTACAGACACCAGGTCTGCTAAATTATGGTACTCCTATATACATAGAAAAAGCAAACGGCACAGCTGCTTCGCCACCCTAAATAGCAGACTCCCTAGATTTCACCCACAAACAGATGCAAAAGAAAGCCCAACAAGGAATGGGTGCTCAATCCAGAAAAAAACATGACTGCGATCCATGCGAGAAGAAAGAAAGGACGGCACTCACCTTTCTAAAATGTCACAATTTTATTCCATCATAAAAAGCATCTTCAGCAAGGGAGCAATGCGAACAGCAACAGGACGACGGCCGTTTCGCACTTCCACAGGTCCTAAATTATTATTATTATTAGGACCCGTGAAAGCGCGGTAGCGCGAAACGGCCGTCGTCCTGTTGCTGTTCGCATTGCTCCCCTGCTGAAGATGCTTTTAATGATGGAATAAAATTGTGAAATTTTAGAACAATGAGTGCCATCCTTTCATTCTTCTCGCATGGATAAATTATAGCACTGCAACCTATCCCTCCACTAAGAGCCAGGACAAGGGGTAACGGAGTAGGCGACCACCTATGGTGCCAGCGTGAAAGGGAATGAGCAATTTGTGGATTTCAAAATTGGACACAGAAATTGCTGAGTTACCTGGATCCGATTAGTCAGCAATTTCATGAATAATTGTTAGTTTAACATCTACTGAACTGCACATTATGGAATGTCACGCTCACGCCTTGGCTGAATGGCGTGAGCCGGGGGTTTGTGGCCCCATTGTGCCACAAACCAGACTACCCTGGAAGGGGCGTAACTACGACAGCTACCTCAGTCTTCACTGGAGCCTCTGATGGTGAGGTCAGGCTTGTGCGGCAGATACCTTTCGGGTGCCACTCCAGGGTGGTGTCTGGCTGTGGCTGCTGGTCCCACTCGGGGACAAGTCACTGACAGAAGCTATAGACAGGCAGCTAGACACGACAGGCAAGGCTGAGACACTGGGCAAGCAGGCGTGGCTAGGAGACACAGGACAGGCGGGCACGGCTTGGAGACACCGGGCAGGTGGACACGGCTTGAGACACAGGACAGACTGGCGTGGTGTAAGAAGGGGCAGGTAGGGACCTGTTCACACAGCAGGTGTAGGCAGGAGGGAGTGGTGTAAGTTGGAACAGGATTTAGACCTGTTCACACAGGAGGTGCAGGCATGGATATAGGCAGGAGTGTGGAGTAGGCTGGGCGGCAAGGGTGCAGATGCACAGACAGAGCGGCAAGGGTGCAGATGCACAGACAGGGAGGACACAAGGAAAGACACAGCAGGGAAGGAAGCCACTGACAAAGAGAAAGGGAGACTAA
Source organism: Dendrobates tinctorius (assembly GCF_039654945.1). Lineage (NCBI taxonomy): Eukaryota > Metazoa > Chordata > Amphibia > Anura > Dendrobatidae > Dendrobates > Dendrobates tinctorius. Next base: position 66,069,420 of record NW_027361738.1, on the reverse strand, counting down.
TGTAGGACAGAGTACAGACAAGGTACTGGGACCAAAGGGGGTTTTACACTAAGCGATATCGCTAGCAATATCGCTAAAACGTCACTGGTTTTGTGACGTTATAGCGATATTGCTAGTGATATCGCTATGTGTGATACTTACCAGCGACCGGCTCCCCCGCTGCTCATCGCTGATCGCGCGAGAATGTCCGGCTCCATTTCTCGTCGTCTGCTTCCTGCTGAGCTTCCTGCTGTGACGTCCAGCGACGCGTGGAGGCGGGCTCACTAGCGATCATTTAGCGATGCACCAGCGATCCTGACCGGGTCGGATCGCTGGTGCATCGCTAAATGTAAAAGGGCCTCAAGACTCAAGGGCCAGGATATTCAGCCTCCTGGCAGGCAGACAAGGTACAAAGCAAGACAAGAAGTATTCCTCCAGAGAAGGAGGAAATACACAGGACAAGGCCTGGATTCCTCAGCAGCAAGATACTAACTGAGATTAGACATTGCACAGGCAATGTTTCAGTGGGTGTGGCAGAACTAAATAGTCAAGGGCTCTAGGTGATTGGTCATGGACAGATTAGACAGGTGCACCCTGACTGCATAAGAACCAGAGAGTTCTGGCGCTGCCCCCCTATACACACATAGCCAGGAAACATACAGAAGAGCAGAGGCACAGAGCACAGGGCTGGCAATAGACAGAATTCACAGCATGACCCGGAGCAGTGCGTAAGTTGATGTGCGGGGGATGGGAGGCCATGCAGTGACGCCAGCAGGGTTGTTATATGGAAACTTGAAAATCTTTGGGTAAGAGATTCTGCCCAATCCCTATATCTACCATCATATTCCATTACGTCCAGTAACAGTCTCCATTTTTAGCCAAATCCATTTGTCCTTTTTTCTACATTTTCCAACTATAAGATGCTGTTTTATGTATGTTACATTGTGACATACTACTAGAGACAGTAATATTTCGGATATATACAGAGACTTGGGGGGGGGGGCAGAGGAATCAGAATTAGGACAGGGATCCTGTTCCAGATTTCAATTCTGAAGTTTCAGATCCCATCTCTGTGCATATAAATCCTACCTGAGAACAGTCTGCAAAGAAAGATCTATAAAGAGTCTGGTTATTGATAACATGCAGGGAGCAATATGTATAGTATAGCCAATCGCCCTTCAGTACTAAGCAGTGTAGCTGTGAATGTAGCACTGCAGATGTGAATGCAGCACTGCAGTGAAATAAAACACATTTTAGAAATTAGCAGTACTCTCTCTAGACTTCAATTGGCACCTGTAACTTGGTCCATCAGTGAGAGGCATCTTGTCTTGTCTTGAATGGATTTTAGCTTAAAGATGGATTTTAGCTGTATTTCTGAATACATGATGAGGGATAGTAAAAAAAAAGTGGCTTACAACCGGAGGAAAAGCATAAAATATCTTAAAAATTTCTGTATATTTGTTTGTATTATTGATTTATATAAATAACAGTGACCATTTACATTCTGCACAGCTTTTCTTCCTCTTTGTAGCTGCTCTCCATTCGGGCCAGACAGGTGCATCCCAAACCAAGAGGCCCCATGTATAAACTCTAGAATTCCCAACATTGGACAAGACGACTCCTCTAAATCTGATATGAAGTTTATTGTTTAAAGAAATATAATAATTACATTTATTCAAATATATATATAGCAATATGTTTTTTTGTTCCCAATATGTCTATACATCTGTTGAATGAAACATTTATATACAAGTATAAGTAGCAGATATATAAAAATAGATGACATTTCCTCCTCAGTATTTCTAGTGATTGACAACTTCAGGATGCTGCAGGTTTAAGTGGGAATGTAGAATTTGCTGTCTCAAGCTGAGTTTCCGATGCCTGCTGAGTGGAAGACTAGTGCTTTGACCCGAACATGACTCTCAGGGTAAGCGCCACAGGATGTAACCAAGCATTTAATTGGAAATATATGGTTAATAAGCTTGTAATCCCTCGAGAAAGTTATGTAAAAACAGTTTACTCCTCATCCTAGAGGTGAAAAACATTTCCCATAAATGGGAATTTGTGACCGAGTCCTAATCTTTGCTCTTCAATATGGGCAGTTCTCATGGATGAGACACTTTTAGTTTAGTGTGGTTTGGTTCAAAAGGATGAAGGAGAAGATACATGAAAATCTTTTATTTGACCCTTTGTAACAAACTTTGTTTTAGTTTTGAAGGTCCACTCAAGTTTCTAAGCGGGGGTGACCAAAGAGTGATCTGGGTCCTGGTATTAGGAGGGTTGTCCAGGGCTTTGATATTAATGTCCTAACCTTAGGTTACTAGTAGGAGGTTTGGTGTGAGCCCAAAGTAATGGGGAGGTGCTGGTAGGACTGTGTAGTATCCCAAAAAGAAGACATGAGAAAATCACTCACACACGTGAATTCTTAGGAAAGAGGGATGATGGTATATAGCGCTTGCACCATTTCTTGAGCGCACGCTACGCTATACACCATTGAAAAATACCCCGGAAGAGCCTAAATGTCTCGCGTCTTCGGCATTTATCGGTTATGTCCCCATACCCAGCATCACGCTATTTTGCTGTGCGGCTGATTTCCTTCTGACTATCCTTAGGATAGGTTATCAAAATTACATTGATGGGGATCTGACTCCTGGCATCGCCTACCGATCAGCTGTTACCTGGTCCCGATCAGCTGTTACCTGGTCCCTCAGTCATTGGAAGTAAACATTGTATGGAGCCAGGACATCGCTGCTAAGTACACCATGTAGTGGCCATTGTCAGGTACTGCAGCTCAGTCCTCCTCTCTCTTCTCTCACCGCACCCCTTGTGTACCATGTTCATGTCCAGAAGTTTGGACTAAAGGACTTGATTTTTCATGGATTGGTAAGTGCTACTTTTCCTTCTCTTCATATTTGGTGTCACGGGTGTGTCAGAGGCTGCAGACAGTCGCACAGCATCTGGCTGCAGAAGGTTTCTACGGTTGGCTTTGCAGATGCCTTCCTAATTCTTCTGACTCCTGGACCCAATGGCAACCACCCCCCGGCTCTAATTGACACACCTGGACCTGGGTGTTTATGGATGTCCTGGCTGCTTCTGGGAATTGCTGGTGATATTTCCATTTCCCCCTGTTGAAGCTTGGAGCTATAGCAATATGTAGCAGCCGCTGCCTGGTACTGCAGAACAGTCCATATACTCTTGAATTACAACTCTTCTGTCGCCAGAGCCGATCATGGGGTCGTCCCAGGTGTTGGACCTTTCCTAGAAGTAGGTCATCAATATCATATGACCGGGCAACCCCTTTAATTTGTTTAAATATTTATGTGAAGATTACAGTTGAATTGTCCTTTGTAGGATGTGGCAAACATCTTATGATATTTATTTTTGTGACGGACACAAACTTTGACATCTCTCCCAATGTTTTTAATCGGTGAAACATCTTACACCAACTGTCGGATCTAGAGTTAGGACAGTATGGTGGGTCCTTGCATCTATCAGACATTTATGCATGGTATGTCAATGTATAATCAATGTGTGCACTGGAAATATCCCATTAAGATTAATCTCTCAAATTATCATAGTGGTGTCAAGCTGCTCTACCGCTTCCATATCCATATGTTGACTGAATACAATGGACCCGATTCATCATTTGATTTTTTTTTTTAAATAGCTTCTTTTTTTTGCCTTGGGGTATTTTTTTGCACCAAATTCTTCTAAATGGTGCACAAGATTTGTCAATTTTTTGTGCAAAATCAAAAATATTCGTTTTTTTTGTCTATTTCATTTTGGTTCTCCATTTTAGAGTAAAACGTTGCATGAACCATAGAATCATAGAATGGTAGAGTTGGAAGGGACCTCCTGGGTCATCTGGTCCAACCCCCTGCTCAAAGCAGGATTCGCTAAATCATCCCAGTCAGATGTCTGTCCAGCCTCTGTTTGAAGACTTCCATTGAAGGAGAACTCACCACTTCTCGTGGCAGCCTGTTCCACTCATTGATCACTCTAACTGTCAAAAAGTTTTTTCTAATGTCTAATCTGTCTCCTCCCATTCAGTTTCATCCAATGAGAATAAAGATGATCCTTCTACAATGTGACAGCCCTTTAGATATTTGTAGACAGCTATTAAGTCTCCTTTCAGTCTTCTCTTTTGCAAACTAAACATTCCCAAATCCTGCAACCTTTCCTCATAAGACAGGGTTTGCAGACCGGTCACCATTCTGGTCGCTCTTTTCTGAACTTGCTCCAGTTTGTTGATGTCTTTTTTAAAATGTGGTGCCCAAAACTGGACACAATATTCCAGATGAGGTCTGACCAAAGAGGAGTAGAGGGCAATAATGACTTCACGTGATCTAGACTGTATTCTTCTGTTAATACATCCTAGAATTGCATTTGCCTTTTTTGCTGCTGCATCACACTGTTGACTCATATTCAGTCTGTGATCTATTAGTATACCCAAGTCTTTTTCACATGTGCTGTTGCTTAGCCCTATTCCTCCCATTCTGTATATCTGTATATGCTTTTTTCATTTTTATTGCCCGGATGTAGTACTTTGCATTTTTCCCTGTTAAAAACCATTCTGTTAACTGCTAACATGTCATACAATTTACGCAAAAACTTCAAACGTGCATAAAATCATTCCAGGGGAGAACATTTAGCACCAAAATTTTGCTACTTTTTGATAAGTCTTAATTGATGAGTCGTCCGTATCTGGAAACCAAACATCAAACCCCCACGGCAAATATTGTAAATAATAAAATAAAATTAGGCTTCAAAAAAAAAAAAAATTAAAAGATAAATTTGTTTAAAAATTAAATCCAGGCGTAAAATTCAAAAAACTAGACAAAAAAAAAGGTCTGAACGCAATAGTAAATCGGATCCCGTTGTACTTGTGCTCCGGACAAACTTTTTGTAAGAAATACGCAACCTTCTTGGGAGAAAGTTAGCGGGTGGCCATGAAGGGGTTAATGCGCAGCCTCTTGCAAGAAGCGGTGAATATATCAGTGTTGGTTTATTACATTCCAGGTACTTTATTTGAAGAATCCTAAATAATAGATGACACCGATCCCCTGAGAGATTCCCTCTGTGTCTCTGAGATACTAGTCTAAAGCTACAGAGGAGTTTCTGGGAGTTTGCAATGTCTTTTCTTTTTTTTTTTTTTTTATGGATATTTCAGGGTTTTTCTTTTTTTCTTTCCTTAATTTTACCAGGTGATAATTAATATTCCAGGCAGAGATTTATTCAGTGCAATTATTGGAACATTTTTAGGTAATTATGAGACAGCTGCCGTTATCTTGAAATGTACAGAAAAGTCATTTTGGTAATGTTAACATACATTAGTTATATTCATTGCAAGGTTTCATTCATCTCTTCCTTTCTTCAAAACATTAAAGGGGTCCTAGAGTTCAAAGGACTTATCCCCTTAAGTAGATAAAGGTCCTTGTATTCTTTTCTTCTGTGCCGCCTTACTTGCGGAGATCTATCGCTGTTTACATTGCCTTTCAACTGAGCAAAGATGGTTTCACACGCAGCATTTTTTGGAAAAAGACCACTGCAGTTTTTGATGTAAGTTGCTTTTTTTTGGAATCCAAAGATGGAAAGTGTAAGGCCGGGGTCAGATGTGCAAGAAACTCGGACGATTCTCGCACGTCAATACCCGGCACTGCCACCGGCACTCGGATCAGAGCGTTCAGCTGCATTGTATTTCTATGCAGCTGAATGCTCCGATCCGAGTGCCGGTGGCAGTGCTGGGTATTGACATGCGAGTTTCTCGCAAGTCTGACCCCGGCCTAAGACGTATTTCCAATTTCTTCAGGCTTTGGCACCATAAACTGCATAAAAAAGGTGCACGGTGGCTCAGTGGTTAGCAGCGCCACTGCTCTCCGGTCCTGGGTTCTAATCCAATCCCACCAAGAACATCTGCAAGGAAAGTGTATGTTCTCCGCAGATTCTCCGGTTTCCTCCCACTCTCCAAAGACATACTGATAGGGAATTTAGTTTGTGAGCCCCAATGGGGACAGCGATGGTAGTGTATCTAAAGTGCTGCGGAATATGATGGCGCTATATAAGAAAAAGCATAATAACCACATAATCTGCATACAGGAAAGATGTATATCTTTGTACCGTGTTAGCCAGTAGATAGAAAAATATTCAGGATTGAGAGTCCTCAGTGGTTGATACCTTTTAATGGCTAACTGAAAAGATGGTAACACATTGCAAGCTTTCGAGACTACTCAGGTCTCTTCACCAGGCTAGACTACTACAAAATCTGAAGTCACATATTTATGCACAATACAGCACAGAAAAAATGTCGCTGTCAGTATTGTCTGTTTTTCAAAAAAGCACAATGTCTGAACCTACGTTAGGCTCCAACGATGAGTTTTTGTTAATTTTATTGTACACTGAGTATTTTCGAAAAAAGGGTGCGGAAATGGTGCCGAAAATCTGTAACATCTAAATCTCACCAAAAGCTCATCGTGTCATGGAGCCTTAAGAGTATGTTCACATAGAGGTTTTTAACCTGGATAAAAATGCTTGAAAAATCTAAATCTAAATATCGCATGGTTTTAAAAGCGATGTCGGCGCCAGGTGTCACGTGACATTAAGTCACCTGACATTTGCAGCTAATTAGCAGCCATTGATTGGTGGCCACTGATTGGCCTCATGATGTGACATAACAATATCATGGAAACCCCAAGAGAACCCTGCGCCAACATAGCTGGAATGGCTCCGGCACAGGAGATGAATATGGGTTGTGTTTATTTTACTTGGGGGAATACAGTAGTGGAGAAAGGGTTGTCCGAGTGGTGGACAAACCCCTCAAGTAGCAGCTGCAATAGTAAAGTGCTGTCCTCTTTTGTCCGCTAGTAGCAAGTCTTGGCTTTTTCTGGATGAGCCCATGTTCAGGCAAAGACTACATTGTGTCTCTGAAAAAAGTCAAGTGGCGCCAACAGAAGACAAAGTGGCACAACACCTTCACGGCAGCACTGCTCTTCTTAGGCAGCCATTGTTAGGCCTCATTCAGATTTCCGATTTTCACGTACGAGCGTCTTTCACGGATAGCCCTCATATCCGTGATATTCTTTGGGACAATTCACATGCCCAATTTTTTTCTCGGATCATGTGGCCGGCGGCAAATATCGGAGACATATCCGATTTTGATCCGAGGGTCGGATAAAAAAAAATCGACAATGCAAGTCAGTGGGTTCATGAAAAAAATCAGACCGCACTCGAATGTCATCCGAATGCAGCCCGATCTTCACGGACTCTCAGAATGGAGAAGGTGGAGGAATTTTTATTTTCAATTTCTACACATACGAGAAAATCGGATGACCCTCGTACCACACTGATCAAACTCTGATCAGAATAACTGGTCTGATTTTCGTGTACGCCAAAAAAATTGGACATCTGAATGAGGCCTTGCTTGTTCAAAAAAATGAGCAGAAGGACTTTGGAAAATGGAAAGTAAATGCAATGACATAAGCGGCTCCATATGGACTGACATCAGCCAATCCTTTCCTAGTTTACACCATGAAATTATTCATTTTACTCTGTGAACGGCTCCATAGGAACTTCTGATTTCCGTAATGAGCGCCATTATCCCCAGCAATACCGTATTGATTGGTAACTAACGCCTGCACAGCTGCGGCCTATGCTGTTTTCTGTTGTTACATTTCCGACAATTATCGGTAAAGAATAAATAAAATTTGCCGGGCATTGTTAGTCTCTTCAATGCAGGAGAAATTGCCTATGATTAGCACTTGTCTGAATGGCGGCGCTGTATAGAACACGTACACTCGGCTGCTCCTAATGGCCGCAAATAATCCTCCAATGTGTACCGCTTTCTTTCCACCATTTATTGATATGTCTCTCCTTCTGTAACATAATGCGCTGAAAATCATATTAACTATTAGAAAGGTGTTTTTTTTTTCCCCCATTGTAAGTAAATTTATATTAAAATTTGCAAATCAGTGACTGCAGACAAGAGAAAAATCTGATAGATATGTAAAATATTCCTTTGTACTTAGTTTTCAAAGACATCAATGCTGTCCCTGTGCAGTTTGTACATTTTGGAAATAAAAGAAACTTGTGATAGAGAACAGTAAATCAAAGGTAACAGCTAAGCCGGGTTCTCCATCCATCAATTCTGCACGTGAATGACACGAAATTTAACTTTTTCATGTAGGAGAGTAAATCCTTGTGCGCTAATCCTCCTGGAACAGTGTGCGGTCCTAAGTGACAGCAGAAAATGACTAATTGTTTAAGTTAAGTTTTTATGTTAATACTTCCTGTTCTGTAGACATGACTTTTCAGCAGTCTAATTATCATCATAGACAGCTCTGCGATAGCAGATAATACCTGCATGTAGGTTGTGGTCCTCCTACTCTCTGCACCGTGACCTCTGCACAGATCACAGAGCGTGCCTAAATAACTCATCCGTGTGATTGCTGTAAAGCATATCTGTAAATGCTATTAATGGCGGCTCGGGCTGACGCTATAATCGTGCACAAAAGAATAAATATTGAGTAAATAATACACAATCAAATAAAAAACTGATTAGAAATAAATACGGAATGTAATATTGGTGATACATTACCTTTTAGGAGTCTACTTTAGAAAATACTGATCTTGTTTATTGAATTATTATTATATAATTCTGGCGTTTTCTCATTGAACAGCACGGTGGCTCAGTGGTCAGCAGCACTCTATGGTGGCTCAGTGGTGGCTCACAATCCAGATGAAAAATTGTTCTATTTTTCTTTCGTGATCTAATAAAGAAGTACGGCTTCTTTAGCTTTAAAGGGGTGTACTGTCCACTTTCAGGAAAGTTGACCCCATATTCTCTAAAACACCTAAAATAACAATCAGAGCAAGTACTCGCTCTCCATGGGTCCAGCACCGGCTCCTGGCCGCTGCTCGGGTCTCGATGTTTTGGCTGTAGGGGTGAAGTCACGTCTACAGTGCGCATCACCACTACAGCCAATCACTGAGCTCGGCGGCTTGTGCTGTCTATTTTAGCAGAGCTCAGTGATAGGTTCTTCACCACTGCAACCAGGGTCGTATTTAGAGTTTATGCTGCCCTAGGCACTTTTAGTGCTGCCTTCCTCATTGGTGAGTATGACTAATGCAGACACTGTCGGCAGTGACTTAGGCTACTTTCACATCAGCGATTGTTGCCATTCGCTGCAGATCTGGCAGTTTTTCCGCATCTGCGGCGTAACGGATCACTTACGGCAACACTGAGTTTGGCCTCATTCATTCCCTATGGAACTTGTGGATATGTGCGGCACTTGCGGTTTTTGTTGTAGTCTACAACCAATCGGCAAGGAGGAAACTGGCGTTGAACCTGGGATGAGTGAGTACCTGGTCTGTTAGGTTTTTTTTTTTTTTAGGTATTTTAGAACGTTCAGGGCTCAATTTCCTGAAGGTGGAAAACCAACTCATGTA
>NW_027361738.1:65965000-66055000 GCF_039654945.1 Dendrobates tinctorius | reverse complement strand
CTTCATGACGTAGCTGTCCTGCATTCCTTCTCTTTTCCAGTGTTCTACTGCTCTTAAGCCCTGGACAAGCTGGGCTCCTTAATTAACATTAAGGGGTCCACCCGCCCTGTCTGGGCTCTCAGGCCCTACTGACCAAAATGCCAGGCACTTGCTGGCTTACCCACGGTTGGCCCCTCCTATTTTAACTATTTACTGTACCCTCTATACTAATGTGTCCTCATCTAGTGGACTTACTTACATACTGCACTTTCCCTAGCAAACCATACATTATACATATAACAGAAATCATAACACCAACATGAAAATGGGAAGTGGAGCATCACGTAATCTTGGAATACCCCTTACTCCCCCCCCAATGCACTTCTAGTCTAATTTGCATCACTATGTGATCTCCTTCCTACTGATCATCCAACATATAACTAGGTTCAGACATGACCGTATTTTCTCTCATCTGAGAAAATCTGTCTGATCATGCTAATCATACTCTGATTAAACGCTGATCAGAGTTAGATCAGAATATGATCAGAGTGCGATCCGATTTATTTAGGCAAATCGCGCATACTGCAATTACTTTTCTCAGACAGACTCGTTCTGATGAAAAAAATCGGATATGAGCCAGTCCCAAAGAATAGCATGGGTCCAATTGCGATCCCATGTTCTGTTGGATCACACTCAGGCCGAAAATACGGTCATCTGTTCATTTTTATGTAAGATTCTTTTAACTCCATCTCCCGCTGTTCCCCTGGCATCAATATCTGGTGGGGCAACCTGTGACCACTGTGGCCAATCAGCAACTTCTGATCAACTTCAACCGTCGCATTTCATGCAATCAGAAAGAAAATGTTCAGATGGAATGTGAAGGTTCCCGCCATCACTGGATGTGGATGCCATGGGCGGAGTGCAGAGGAGCAGCCCTGGTCCAGGTAGTGATGAATATAGGTTTTTTTCTTCCACCACCCTGGGAAAATTAAGAGTAACTTTAAAAATAGGTGAAAAACTATAGATAGATATGAAATAGATAGAGGATAGATATGGGATAGAAGATATGGATGATAGATAGACAGACAGATAGATAGTAGATAGGTAATAGATAGATATGAGATAGATGATAGATATATAATAGATAGATACATAGATTTGTGAGATAGATAATATATATATGTAAGATAGATAGATATGAGATGAATAGATAGATGGATATAAGATTGATGTACTATAGATGACAGATGAGCCTAAATGTGGACTTACTATCTCTCAAACAATGAAGTATATGTTCTTTAATTCCCTGTAAATCACCGGACCCTTTAAATCCTGTCTAGCTCATGTTTGTACCCCAAATACCTGACTTTCTGCCAAATGCAATGATTGGCATGTGTTCAAATTCCAGCACACTATTCTTCTTATCTGCTCAGGCAGCACACTGGTGCATTTGCATGTGAATTATTAGTTGTTGTTTGGCACGAATGTTCTGGTATTTTACCAATTAGCGGACTGGAAATGACGCCAGATTCCTGAATATCGCTTTTATGAGTGCTTTGTGTGCTGCGTTCCGTCCTGTGTAGGAAGAATGCATCGGAGGGCTTCCTCCAGGGAGGATTGTTACTTTTTTATTTTGCTTCTTGTAAGTCATTACTTTTTAAGGAAAAGTCTATTTTTTTTTGTAACCTATTTTTATCAGGATCAGATAAAGAACCTTATTCCAAACAATAGATTGCTTTTTTTCTGAACTTTTAGACATTGTTCTTGGTTTTAACACCTTGTGTGCTCGGATACTGTGTTTTCTGACCAACAGAAGGTAAAGAAGAATAATGTAGAGAAATCGGATGGGGACGCTTTAAAGAAGGAATTGCAGAAAAATAATGGAGCAGTATTTATAGGTTGCTTTATAACGCCATCATTATTTTTGCTGTGAAATCCCATCCTATAGTGTACCTGTAATTTGAATCCGGCACTAATATATGAAAATCTGGTGTAAAAGGAAGAATGTAGAGAAATCCTCATCATCTGACCTCTGGATTTATCTGGGCATGGAATGAACCGGCCAGCATTGCATGATGACACATTCTCTTTAAGGGAGTTGGACACTTTTTCTAAAAAAAAAAAATGTTTATCAATGACTCAAAAAGCATTAATTAATAAGGATTTTCAGGTTTTGGAAAACCCCTCTCTCCTGGCTACAGTTTGTTTTAATAAACAAAAATCTGAGCTTTGATCATCATCCCCTGGTCCTCTGCAGGGTCTTCGCTGCTGCTCCAAGTGTCAGTTATGGTTGGCAGCACTACAGACAATCGGTAAACTTAGCGGCTTGTGCCGGCAACTTGGGCAAAGCGTCTGAGCTCACTGATCGACCACTGCAATGTCCATGTGGCATCTGTGCTGCGGACAATAGCAGAGATTGGGAGCAGCGGTGAAGACTCTGTACTGGACCCAGAGAGGAAGAGGAAAGCGCAAAAAAATACTACAGCTGAGAGACAGTGGTTTTCCAAAACCAGAAAACCCCTTTAAATGCAGTGACGAATATTTTGCTTTTTCTAATTGATGATTTCTGAGTTTTGATATAGGGGCTGTACCACACTCTTCCATTAGTGACCTCCATAGTGTGCATGTTGTTATTGGAGGCCGTGATGGACTGATCTGGTCGCATGTCCTTCCATCAGAGGCCGTGTTCCAGACATAGGTGGCTGATATGCATTAGATAATTGTTGATTGACAGCGGTCACTCCCAAATCCCCCTTATGCAGGAACACTTACTTTAACACTTCTGTATTTTCTATGAAAAAGCAGCTGCTAGAGTCTTCTGGCAGCAACTTATCTCTGGGAAGAATAAAAAGAATCGGAGGCTGAAAATCAACAGGCCGGTGATTCTTCTCCCCTGACATCAGACTGATGGTGATCATCATTCGACTGGCACCAATCCCAATCATATCTCCAGGTTTGGCTGTGATTGGCAGTGCTGTGATGAATATTCCAAAAATTGTATGTCTCTGAATTAAAAGAAAACCTGACAGTTGATTCATGCTGCCCAAACCGCAGACAGCATGATCCAGACCCTGGCTGTGCGATTGCAACCAGGTATGTTTTTTTTTTTCCAAAAGACTCTGGTATTTTAGAGAAAACATAGTTTAATGACCCCGCCGGGGTCATCATGACTTTGACATGACTAGTCCGGCGCTGTGCTGGATCTCTCTAAGTGACTGACAGTTCTCCCGATGTATGCACATGGCAGAGACATGTCAATCAGGTGGAGCAATAAGGGAGACTCAGGATTAGGGAGGTGTCAGATTAGTCTCTTCTCTATATAGTCCCCGGCCAGATCTTTAAATATCGGAGCATTTCAGAGGATAATATACTTTGCTAATGTGGCGCCCCTGAGGGTCCAGTCGCCACAGAGGTACTGCACCTCACCCAGAGGTGTGGTACCCCACAACCAGGTAAGGTGGGTGCACCCGACCAGACTCCAACACCCACATCCCACACACACCAGTAGTGTAGCAGAGCACCCTTTATGGCTCCCTGCTTGGAACGCAAAGAGTGCTGGGAGGTGGGCGGAGCATAGTTTAGGAGGGAGAATCCTAGGCTGAAGTAGGAGGAGTCCCATCAGAGGGAGGGAAGGAGAAGGACGGGTCTGGAGCAGCTCCTGCCTTGAGTTGCCAGACGTTTGGACAAACAGCAGATTCTTCAGAGGGAAGATGGGTTCTTCCAGGGACACGATTGGAAAGTCATCCCGTGGGTCCCGTTCCATGCTGACGGCTGGCAGGTGGTGGAAGGAACCGGACTGGTCGCAAAGGGAACAGCCCCTAGCCTAGATCACATTCTTCAGGGTGCCACTAGCAAGCCGACAGCTTTTGTTACTTTATGGACCATCGCCCCTTCCACAGTTAGTCTGACCAGAAAGGCAGCTATATAGAGTCACGGGAACGGTGAGGCGTTGCCCGAACAGGATTCGCAGCTGCTGGCCCGGAACACTAATTGTGAAGCGCTGGAGTGGAAGAAGGAGTTTAAGCAGCGTATAGTTTGGAGACGGCCAGGGAAGGAACACACTGACAGGGAGAGCTGGGAAGGTGCACTTCATCTTATCTGGAAGTTGGCTGGACCCCTCACCCGGAGGACACAGCACCGAAGCAGGCCTCTGTGTGCACCAGAACTGTGAGTAAAGCCTTTGGAACTACATGCCCTTGTGTCCTCCACTTTCTTCCTGCATCTCTCGCCTGGCTCTGCTACATCCTCCACTCCACACCATCTCATCATCCACAACTCATCACCACCGCCCTGGGACTACAGCCCTACCTGTGGAGGGCTTCAACATCTCAGCTGTGCCCCAACATCGGTCCCAGAGAAGCGACACTGCAGCGCTGGTCAATCTGACCAGGAACCACAGGTGGCGTCACGAATCATGTCATAAACTCTATCCCCATTCAATTATATCCCTTTTACTTGACCGCCTGAGGCCACGGACCGGGTCACAGCCACTGTGACATTTCCTATTGAAATCAACGGGCCCGGCGCCAAGTACCCCACAGCTTCTGGGCGCGTCATTTTGGCATCACAAACAGGATGCCGAAGCCCGGTATCACCGGGTCCTGTGTGCTGAAGATTTATTACATTTAAAAGTGCTGAAATGTGCAAAAGAACCAAAATGATAGACTTTAAAATGGACTCTCAAAATGGCCTCCAGAGCAGTGAAGAGGGGTGTGACAGCGTGGGTGGCACCAAGAAAAGAGCGCGAATAGTCCTGGGCCTCCCCTGCCTGAATTTCTACGCAACAGCAACATGGCCCACCCCCAGAGGGTTTCGTATATTGGCCTGGTATGGTAGAAAAGGAAGAAGGCACCGCCCCAAGAAGGAGGAGCGAAGCCCAGCAGCAGAAAGAAGGACCTGGAAGAAGCCAGAACGCCCTGACGCCATGATGGAAGGACGGAGACCTGGAGAGCGCAAGGATGAGGAGCTTTCCTTAGCGCCTACGTCGCAGGCTCCGGCCTCATCGCATCAATGGACCGGAGGCAGTTGGAAGAAGAGATCGCCCTGCTGAACCACAGCCTGCAGCTCAGGCAGGAAGCATTGGAGGAGCTCGACCGGCAGCGCACCCAGGAGGGGCCTGCGGAAGATAAGCCCGCATCACCAGTACCTGTCACTGCTGCCGCGGCCTCATCGCTGGCAGTCTCCACTACCCCCCGCGGCCCCTGCAACAACGCCGCCAGTGTCTGCTGCGACCTCCACCTTCACACCGCTGCTGGACGCCGCCGCCTGCCAGAAGGTGTCACAGCCACTGTGACATTTCCCATTGAAATCAACGGGCCCGGCGCCAAGTACCCCATGGCCTCTGGGGCACGTCACTACAATGGTGCATCCAAGCTCTGATTCATGCTGCCATAATCTGACTGACAGGTTCCCTTTAAATGTATGGGTATTACATGTATGCATTTTCAGAAACCTTCCTTTATATTAGTCTAGTGTTTTAGGTTTACGGCCTGTGACATTATTGTAAATATGTAGCTATAAACCCCAAATGCCGACTTGTCTTCCATAGCAATTTTAAACAGAAAACCTTTATAACCCTGATCGAAACCTTTGCTTTTGGTTGTAAAAACTCGCAACCTTTCCTTCTTGATTAAAAACAATATAGAAGCGCTCGGTAACTATTTTGCTGTCACCAATATCAGTCTCCGGTAGCCCGTCCTGTCAGCTCTGATATACTCCGGCCATTAAGCATTCCGCACTGCTGTCCTCTATCGTATTACTCATCTCCGTCACACGTCTCACGTCTTGCAGCTTGAGCTCCTCTCCTTAGCCATAAAAAAAAAGTTCTGGAAAAATAAATTATGTATAAAATGACAGGAAGAGAGTGCGTAGTGATTTCTCATCACCAATGGAGCATCAACCAACGATAACTTGGAAAGGGCAGCGATGAAGATGACATAAAGAGACCAAGATAAAGTGGGGTAATTCCACAGCGCTTTACAGACATTATCATCTCTGCCCCCGATGGGGCTCACAATCTAGATTCCCTATCAGTATGTCTTTGGAATGTGGGAGGAAACCGGAGTACCTGGAGGAAACCCATGCAAACACAGGGAGAACATACAAACTCCTTGCAGATGTTGTCCTTGGTGGGATCTGAACCAAGGACCCCAGCGCTGCAAGGCTGCAGTGTTAACCACTGATCCACCATACAGTGCTTACCAATGAGCCACCGTGCTGCCCTAGAGGTGGTGGATTACAGTTGAAAGTGGAGAGAAAAGGGGACCCCTGACTCAGACCAAAAGTCTGAGGTATGTGCTTGGGATTCCCAGTACTAGCGGCACCACTGCCATATCGTCAACGTATGGATGGTGGTGTTATCGAGTCACTATTGTAATGCAGTGAGGTTATTACAGTGCGACAGATAAGCAGGGACCACAGAAAGTTCAAAGCAAAGTGTCTTTAATGTCCAAAACAAACTTACAAATGAAAAACAACGGTATCCTCCGGATCGCAGCCGGGTTCATAAAACAGTCCGTACCCGACACCGTGTCTCGCTGAAAGGTTGCCAGGCGTTCGCGTCCCTTGGCTCTGTGTTAACTGCACACCTAAGCCGGATGTTGCAGAGCCACCTGCTCTGCAGTTTGTAAACAAACTCTGACACACCCAACCCTTTGCTGCCTGGTTTTTAAACGGAATCTGAGGCCATGGACCACTTGTAAAACCCGGCTGGAGGGAGCGAACAGCACCACTACCATCCTGTAGTTCGCTCCAAAAATAAAAGCCCTTAACGGGTTTTTCTAAACATTGCCTTGGCCAAATAACTTGACCAGGTCAACACTCACTTTTATTTTGCACTTCAACCACAGCTACGCCTGTGACTGCAATGCTCTCCAGTGGTCTCAATATGCTTCTATGAGCATTCTGGGGGATACATATCGACCCTCACATATGATCCCCCTCACTGCCTCACACTAAGTAGTGGCAATGGTAGAGGTCATGGGGTGGCAGTATTAAAATATTGGTAAAATTACTGTTTGTAATGTGTTTTCATTTAATAATAGTATTTATTGCTAGGGAAGAATATAAGACCCCAGGAACACCCCTGATCATTTGAATTTTTTTTATCCTTGGAAATAATAAATCTTAATTTTTCATAAATTGCAGAATGAGAAGCATGAGCAATATAAACCTAGAATAGGACAACCACAGGGAATTCAGATGTATAATATAGCCATTTTGGCCTTTTTGCAGTATTTGCTCACCATATGCAGCTACAGCTGTTTAACCACCCTACAGATACCGAGGTCAGTAATACCTGAGGCATCTAAGCGGTTTGAATAATGGACACTGCTCCCTCTATCAATCTATAGGCATCCTTGTAACGTAATCGAGAAGTGATAATGTGGCACACAAAATGTGCTTTTATTTTGAATAAAAAAAGTATGAAAAAGGGTAGAAATATCTCATTTCTATATTATTGCAAATTTTAGGCCACAAGATGTTAATCTGATACCATGCGATAACAGTGTAAAAAAAATACAATAACATCTAAAAATCATATGAACAGCAACAACTGAAGGCAACACTTCAAAAATAGTGGCAAAAAGAGTGGTTTATTTAGCCAATAGTGGCAATGTTTCGGTTCAGATGTGTGTTCTTCAAGCCAAAAAATCATATGCATGCAATACAATACCAAAATTGTGCTACTGTTTCATCTCATCCTGCAAAACAGAAGACCTCGTTAGCTGCAAAGAAAAAAAAAGAGACTGTATTCTGAAGACCCAAAATTATTGGGTCCTTAAAGGGAATCTGTCAGCACTATCCACCCACCAGTGAGCTGTCAGTCAAACAGAGAAAGGTGGGGCTGGGCAGGAATAGAGCCAGAGGGGCAAAGGCTTGGGAAGTGCTCCGGTCACACCCACAGAGCACTTAAGCTTTATCTGTATATGAATTAAAACAGTGATCTTTCCTTTATATCACATCATTATAGGAGAGTTTCACATATAAAAGGATGGCAGTCTAAAGGCCCCGTCTCACATAACGAGATCGTTAGCGAGATCACTGAAACGTCACAGATTTTGTGATGCAACAGCGACCTCGCCAGCGATCTCGCTACGTGTGACACATAGCGGCGACCGCCCTCCCCCTGCTGGATATTGCTGATCGTGCTCGAATGTCCTAGGCCATTTTTTGATCGTTGGTGACCCGCTGGCCAGCATGCATCGCTGCGTTTGACGCCGACGAGAACTCAGGGACGCAGGCGGCAATCATCAGAATAGCTGCTGTGTGACAAGGTCCCAACGACCGCCGAGGTCGTTATACAGATCACCGTATTGTTGCTGCGTCGTTGAATAGATCTGCCTGTTTGACAGCTTACTAGCGACCATGTAGCAACGTACCAGCGATCCTTCCCAGGTCGTATTGTTGTCGGGATCGCTGGTGCTTCGCTATGTGTAACGGGACCCTAATGCAACCTGTCCAACAAGAGCTGCACACAAATCCCATACATTCATGATTTTATCTTCATTATTTACCTGTAATTCCCTCTTTAAAGTTGCCCCATCATAACTGCGTTTACGTCCCTGCTGCTCTACTATTGACAGACTGACCTTAGGACACAATGTAATACGAGTCCTTCGGAGCAAACCACATGTAAAAAGTCTTTCCAGTGTAGGACTCATTGTATTACCATTTTTACATTTGGACCGCTGAGTCTCTGTCCATAATATACCGTTGCGGTCCTGTTACATACATGTGATGTTGTGTTGTAACCGTATATGACCCAATGGAGGACGGCTAGGAATTCCAGACCACGGGGTTCCAGATTAATTGTACCAGATTAATGTAAAGTTTTAGCAATATCCAGTTTCTTCGAGTCATGAACTCTTTCTACAATTAAGCTCGGCGGAGTCTTACTGTAAATCCTCATTCCCGTGACTAACCCCTTTCTATTGTCAACAGCTCACTTGATATTACCCCAAGGTCCAGTAAGAGCATGAACTGTAGGCAAGAAAACTTCTACCACTCAAGTATCTTCTTACTAATTGATGACTTGTTAGTTTACGGTTTAGGCCATAGGTTGGGTCAGTAAAATATTAAAATTCCCCTCAAAAATCCAGTATTTGTTTCAAACACAAAATGCCTTGTATCACGTCAGATTCACTTATAGAATACAAAACTTTTCGTTGATGGATTTTAGGCTTTGGCAGTCCATTTGGATCCCGTCTATTTATGCATGGAAGCCTTGCTAGAAGAGGAAAGTCACAGTCATGAGCTTGTCCTCACATTGCCTGATTATTGAAGAATTCCCAGTATTTTTTCTCCCCCTAGACAATTCTAATTATGTATGAGATGCAATGCAAATGTAGAAAAAAAACTTATTGATCGCCATCTTAACCACTTTGGGCCATGTTGAAATTGAAGGTTGTATTATTGTTTTGCTTGTTTTCTGGCTTCAAGACATTGTAGGAGGCAAAGATGGTGTGCACTGTGTCTACCCAGCAGGAAAGCGCGGATGGAAATGTTGAGATGTTGGATGGTAGGTTACTCGTATATCTGAATATATAAATACGCTGGAGGAAGTGAGAATTATTCATGTAGCCATATGTGCAGCGCTGATCCTGCCAAGGTGGGGAGATGACTACAATTCATATATATGACACTTCTTACATTCATCCTCCTTGACTAATTTTCTGAGTAGAAAAAAAAAGCTATATACAGCACAGTATAGGAATATAAAAATGTCCTTTATGTTATCGTATTGTGTTTGTTCTACAATGTTCTGTGTTTCATCCTATATCAACCAGTCATGCTCCAGCTCTGTCTTGTAGGTCCAGAAAGTACCTAACTAATTTACAGCAGCCATTTTTTACCAGCGCTGGAGGTATTATTTTGTCAGAGAGTGAGCCTAAGGCCGGGATAACCTATGCGAGAAGCATGGCCGAGTCTCGCATGTTAATACCCGACACTGCCGCTGGCACTCGGATCGGAGCGTGCAGCCGCATAGCAATACATGCAGCCGCACGCTCCGCTCCTCAGTGCCGGCGGCACTGCCAGGCATTAACATGCGAGACTTGGCCATGTTTCTCGCATAGGTTATCCCGGCCTTAGGGCTCATCTAGACGACCGTAAAAATCGGAGGAGTGCTATCTGTGGTTTGTGTGACCATAGACATTGTAACTCCTTGTTTTAAAGTCATATGTATTAGAAAAACAGCCAACTTTTTACTATGGCTCTATATTATTTGACATTTCCATAGTGGGTGCAAAAGTAGCACCTGGCTCTGGTGCAAGAAGAGGTTCCCAAAGATCCGTCTGCCATAAGAGGAGTCATCAGTATTATAAATGGCACGTAGTCATTGGGAGACCCTGATTTTGCATTTTTGTCTTTATGGTTCAAATTTTGCCTTTGTATTTAGGTTGGGTTCACACAAGTGTATAAAAAAAAATCATCCAAATTTAATACAGTAAAAATGGACAATTTTCATCTCAATTATCATCTGTATGGCAGCTGTTTTTATAAGTCTCCTCATACTGGTGTGCCAGACTAAGCATGTAGCTCTCCACAAGGAGAAACCTTACCTCTTAGATCCCAGTCTTAGCCTCTCACCTAGCCAAATCAGATCTCATACTTTGCACTGACGAGGGGCAGTACCCCGACACATCGTGTCTGCAAATTGAGATTCTGATTTGGCTTTTATCCTAAGTCATATTACAACGCTCGTCAAAGGGTCGATATTGACTTGTAGGATTGCTGCTTCCAATAGATGGCATTACGGTACTAGTCCTCTTCTTTTCTGAATACACAATTCGCATATTTGATTTCCTAGAGGAGCATGCAAGCCGGTTAAGTCTCCTCACTCAAGTTTTTAGACATCAGCAATTCTCAAAATTTATAAGACCAAATACAGTTTGCTATGTTAATTGCAATTTATCCTTAAAAATTGGAAGTTATTGGGCTGATCCATATGGGATTTTTTTTTGCACACCCATATTCTTAAAAGATGAGTCTCATCCGATATACTGAAGAGACTAGTGAATGCTATGATTTTTTTTGTGCATAGATTACAGCAGGTCTGTTAAAAAAAATGTTCATCTGAACAACCTAGTTGAATAACATTGGTGTTAGTGTTGTCCGTGTGATGCCATCTTTTTCGCTGCACTTAGATCGAAAATACTCTTGTGTGAACTTGGCCTAAGTGTGAGTAACTCTATTTTGGATGGGAAGAAAACTATTTTGGTAGTGCAACTTATTGGAGGTGGGTGGCGCTGATGAGATAGACTTCTTTTCATCTAATTTCCATGCTTTTGTTACCCTGGAACCTACCAAATATAAAACACTTACCTCTTCTCTTTACACTGATAATTAAGTTCTCCTTATTCCCCAAAATCTTTTGATTGTGTCAACAGTGGTCATATGTCCTGTAAAACGGGTGTAATTGCTCAGCGATTGGAACCCCGATGCCAGTAATAAAGAAGGTACCACTGGTTGTCTGCAGCATTCGCTTGCCAGCCACTGGTGAGCTCTACCTATTAAGGCTCACCAGGTGAGGTGGATCCTCTAAGCCTCATTCTGGGCATTGAAGCAGCAAGCTGGAAGACACGTGGGCAGAAAGGACCTGGGACACTCTGGAATCTCAGGAACAGCAGGATGGATGAAATGGAACCCAGCAGAGATGGTACTAATAATAATAATAATCTTTATTTATATAGCGCCAACATATTCCGCAGCGCTTTACAGTTTAACAGTTTCAAAACACAAGTCATAAGTAACAACGTTAACAATACAATAATTAAAGCAAAATAAGATGAAATAAGACGACCCTGCTCGTGACAGCTTACAATCTACAATGAGGTGGGGGAGATATAAAGTACAGGTGTGTATTTACAATGATGGTCCAGCCATCTTGAGAGAGTGAGGGATGGATGGAGATACACACGCACACTTACACATAGAATGACTTTGATTAGTGAACGTGATAGGCCGCTCTGAACAAATGTGTTTTGAGGGAGCACCTGAAACTGTGCAAATTGTGGATAGTCATGATTTCTTGGGGTAGAGCATTCCAGAGGATAGTAGCAGCACGGGAGAAGTCTTGGAATCGGGAGTGGGAGGTACGGATTAGTGCAGAGGTCAGTCGAAAGTCGTTTGCAGAGCGCAGCGGTCGGTTAGGCCGATGGACAGAAATGAGGGAGGAGATGTAGGGGGGTGCTGAACTGTGGCGAGCTTTGTGGGTGAGAACAAGTACTTTGAATTGGATCCTATAATGAATGGGCAGCCAATATAAGGACTGGCGAAGAGCGAACGCGTCCGAGTACCTATTAGTCAGATAGATGACCCTGGCTGCTGCATTAAGTATGGACTGGAGAGGGGATAGTTGAGTGACGGGGAGGCCAATTAATAGAGCGCTGCAGTAATCCAGGCGGGAGTGGATCAATGCTACAGTTAGGGTTTTTGTTGTTTCCATGGTGAGAAAAGGGCGGATTCTAGAGATGTTCTTTAGTTGTAAGCGGCAAGAGCAGGCAAGAGATTGTATATGGGATGTGAAGGAGAGATTGGTGTCAATCATAACACCCAGACAGCACGCCTGCTGCCGGGGAGCTATTGTGGTACCACCCACGGAGAGGGAAATGTCAGATTTAGGGAGGATAGTAGACGGCGGGAGCAGAAGAAGTTAAGTTTTGGAGAGGTTGAGTTTCAGATAGAGAGGAGACATGATGTTGGAGACTGCGGACAGACAGTCACTGGCGTTCTGTAGTACAGCAGGGGTAAGGTCGGGGGAAGACGTATATAGTTGTGTGTCATCGGCATAAAGATGGTACTGAAAGCCAAATCTTCTGATGGTCTGTCCAATTGGGGCTGTGTAGAGAGAGAAAAGAAGGGGGCCATGGACTGAGCCCTGAGGTACCCCGACAGCAAGAGGAAGAGATGACGTGGAGCCAGAGAACAAAACACTGAAGGAGCGGTCAGAGAGATAGGAAGAGGACCAGGAGAGAGCAGGGTCCTTAATGCCTAGTGACTGGAGCCAAGAGAGTAGGAGATGGTGGTCAACAGTATCGAATGCTGCAGATAGGTCAAGAAGAAGGAGCAGAGAGTGGTCATCGTTACGTTTTGCTGTCAGAAGGTCATTGGTCACTTTGATGAGTGCAGTTTCAGTCGAATGTAGGGGGCGGAAGCCGGACTGTGAAGGGTTTAGAAGGGAGTGAGTGGAGAGGTAACGGGTAAGGCGGGAGTAAACTAGGCGCTCCAAAAGTTTAGAGATGAAGGGGAGATTGGAGACTGGTCTGTAGTTGTTTGTGCAGGATGGGTCGAGAGCGGGTTTCTTTAGTAATGGAGTAATGATGGCGTGTTTGAAGGAGGATGGGAAAATGCCCGAGGAGAGGGAGAGATTAAAGATTGTAGATAGGTGAGTTGTGACGACTGGAGGAGATGTGAGGGAATGGGGTCGGTAGTGCATGTAGTCGGACGAGAAGAAGAGAGGAGTCTGGAGACTACTTCTTCTGTGATGGGATCAAATGTGGAAAGTGAGCCAGAGGAGATGCAGGAAAAGATGGGAGTCACAGCACTTGGTGGTGGGGAGCAGATTTCCTGACGGATATTATCTATTTTTTCTGTAAAGTGGGAGGCCAGGTCATCAGCACAAATGTCTGTGATAGGGGCTTGTGCTTTTGGCCTGAGGAGGGAGTGAAAAGTGTAAATAAGTTTCTTGGGGTTGTTGGCTAGTGAGGAGATCAGGGTGGTGAAGTAGGTCTGTTTGGCAAGGTAAACGGCAGCGTTATAGGTTCTTAACATAAATTTGAAGTGGATGAAGTCTTCTGGTGTGCGGGTTTTTCTCCATAGGCGTTCAGCACTCCTAGAGCATCGCTGGAGAAGTTGAGTTTGCGATGTGAGCAAGGGCTGTTTTACTCTGTGCTTGGAGGTTCTGAGGGTGAGGGGAGCTACTTGGTCAAGGGTGCTTCTAAGAGTGTCATTGTAGTGATGAACAGCCAGGTTAGGACAGAAAAAGAGGAGATTGGGGACAGTGATGAGTGTAGGGAATCTGAAAGTGTTTGAGGGTTAATGGCTTGTAGATTTCTGAATGTGTGGTAGGTAGGAGTGAGCTGGGATGGGCGAGGATTTGTGAGCGTGAAGGAGAGAATGTTGTGGTCAGAGAGTGGAAGCGGTGAGTTATTTAGGTGGGAGATTGAACAGAGCCGGACGAAGACCAGATCAAGGGTGTTACCGTCCTTGTGTGTCTCAGAGGTTAAAAGCTGCGAGAGGCCTAGAGAGGTGGTTAGTGATAGAAGCTGGGATGCAGATGTGGAATTGAGGCTGTTAATGGGGATGTTTAAGTCTCCCAGGATAAGGGTTGGAAGTTCTGAGGACATGAAGTGCTGAAGCCAGGCTGAAAAGTGGTCAAGGAAGTGGGTGGGTGAGCCTGGGGGCCAGTAAATGACCACTACTCTGAGGGAGAGGGGACGGAAGAGCCTGATGGTGTGGACCTCAAAAGAAGGGAATGAGAGTGATGGAACTGGGGGGATGACCTGGAGAGCGCATTGTGGGGACAGGAGTATGCCGACTCCACCACCATGTCTGTTTGTGGGTCTCAGGAAGTGAGAGAATTGTAAGCCACCATAGGAAATGGCAGCAGGAGAGACAGTGTCAGAATCCTGAATCCAGGTTTCAGTGAGGGCCAACAGATTAAGAGAGTTGTTCAGAAAGTTGTTGTGTGGGAAAGGAAGCTTGTTACAAACAGACCGTGGATTCCAGAGGGCACAATTAAAAGATGGAGATGAGGGAGTGCAAGTAATATTAATAAGATTATTATGGTTTCGATATGAGGTAGGGTAGGGGTTGAGGTTGGGGGATGGTGGACCAGGGTTGGGGGAGATGTCCCCTGAAATCAGTAGGAGTAGGAAGATAAAGAGAAAATAGTTGTTGGAATTGTAAGTAGTTTTTTTCTGCAATGTGTTTGGGCAAGATGGGCTGAGGTTTCTCAGGAAGGTGAGGAGTGCATGGGAGCTGTACATGGAAGTATAGAGGGGCTTATGTGTATGAGTCGTGATGGAGGGGGGATGGGGTGGTGAATGTGGATGGCAAGACAACACAGGAGGATAGAAATAAAGCACATGGATAAAAGAGAGAGCAAAGTGTTGGTTACCTGACTCCTGCTCTGACTAACTGCCATGTATAACTGCCGCTTTCTGGATGCTTAGCTTCTGTGATGCTTTGCTTATGGGATGCTTGCGTGCTGCACCCCACACTGCGTGCTTCCCCTAAAACACAGTATGTACAGAAGGTGGAGGACACCAAACATAGAGGTCTAGAGACCCAATCCCAAGACACAGATGTTTGTGTCAAAAGACCTTTAAAAAGTCTAGGAGATAATGTCATTAATCCCTGCCTGTCAACCTGCAAAAACCCAACGTGGAGCACAACAGAGGGCAGCAGACCCAGGGGAAGGGAGCAGAGCCTGGGATACCCAGGACAGGTGGGAACAGTGTTTATTTTGTTAGTGTATCACGTTTTTGTTTTCACACTTTTTTCTAACTCTGAAAGATTAACATTTTTGACCGAACCCTGCACTGACAACGACCAAGACTGGCATTACATGGTAGGGTTAAACATCTGCAGACTCCAGGAGTCATTCCACCTGCTCCTTCCCTATTACTCATTCCTCATTAGGTGCTTTATTCACAAGACTTCAGACTTTGTACAATCACGTCACCTGTAGAGCTTATTAATTATTGCTGCCTCTCATTAGCTTAGACTTTGCAAATTTCTAATTCAAAGGCATATGTTACCTTTGATCACTTGAGTATGTAAAAAATGGAATCCCTTTTGCCCTATGTAAACATACTAGATGCCATTCGTTCATCATTTATCTCTTTCAGCCCAGTAGTTTTGTTTCATCTGGGTGACTAATGTTTTGAGTATAAATGAATGGGCAATCTCTGTAACATAGGTTATCAGAAAGATAATAATCAGCAGCTAAAAGAAGGGAAATATTTGTCACGCTTCATAAATCAGCAGATATTGCCTTTTCTCAGGACACTGTACCTTTTTTTTTTTTGTTTGAACTTGGTCGATGCACCATGAAATAGTCAATGACGGTCCCTAAACATATCCACAAAGGGTGAAGAAATATTATTCATTGCAAACTCTTTGAGATGACCGATTGTGATTGAATTGGAAAGTGGTCTTCTAGGAGGTGATCTTATCCAGTATACATAATACAGCATAGAAAATGAAAAAAAAAAAAACAACAACCCTTATTCTTGCTGAAAGAACACATATAGAAATGCTGGAAGTTGTCCATGTACATGGCTGAGTTCACATTTTCATCAAAGGATAACACTGGTCAACAGCATTTTTGGTGCCAAAGATATTTCATCGAATTTAGGGTATTTTTGGGGTGCTGATTCTGAATATGTCATCAGTTTTGCCAGATTGGCTCAAGTTTTTGAGATTTTTGGTATCTTATTTATAGCACTTGTTGGTAAATGCGACGCATCATCTCATTAATTTCTTTGGATTAGTACTTGAACTGAGCAGTTCTCAATATAGTTTTGTGTTAATTAGTGTTCTAAAAGTTTGTTCATAGCTTGATTTTTGCACTAACTTTATGTTGTTGTCTGTTTTCCAGTGAAAAGCATGAACTCATCAAGAAGAAGTTGTCTTAACGATCCAGACTCATTCTGTTACATTTGTGGTGAATACACACTGCCAAAACATAGAAGAAACATAACAGACTTCGTAAAAAAAGTGTATTTTGCCTATTTTGGGGTTATGCTTGGGGACCAAGACAAGTTTTGGGCACCACACATAGTGTGCAAAGCATGTATCGAATTATTACGAAAATGGAGCAAAGGACAAAGAAAAAGCTTCAAATTTGGTGTTCCAATGGTGTGGAGAGAGCCAAAAAATCATCATGATGACTGTTATTTATGGTAAACACAGGTACAGGCACATCTTCACAATGAGGGACAGGCCTTCTTGCAGATTCCATGTTACTCCCATTTTCGTTTCTTATGCTTATTGAATCCTTGCACTTGCACTGCACAGAAATAACAGTCATCATGATGATTTTTTGGCTCTCTCCACACCATTGGAACACCAAATTTGAAGCTTTTTCTTTGTCCTTTGCTCCATTTTCGTAATAATTCGATACATGCTTTGCACACTATGTGTGGTGCCCAAAACTTGTCTTGGTCCCCAAGCATAACCCCAAAATAGGCAAAATACACTTTTTTTACGAAGTGTGTTATGTTTCTTCTATGTTTTGGCAGTGTATATTCACCACAAATGTAACAGAATGAGTCTGGATCGTTAAGACAACTTCTTCATGATGAGTTCATGCTTTTCACTGGAAAACAGACAACAACATAAAGTTAGTGCAAAAATCAAGCTATGAACAAACTTTTAGAACACTAATTAACACAAAACTATATTGAGAACTGCTCAGTTCAAGTACTAATCCAAAGAAATTAATGAGATGATGCGTCGCATTTACCAACAAGTGCTATAAATAAGATACCAAAAATCTCAAAAACTTGAGCCAATCTGGCAAAACTGATGACATATTCAGAATCAGCACCCCAAAAATACCCCAAATTCATTAAAATATTTTGGACACCAGAAAAAAAATTTTTTTTCGTTGACCTGTGTAATGGACCCACCATTCTCGTACCCTTAAAGCCAATGTGTAAGGGGGGCCTTAAGGATATGAGAATGGTGGGTCTGTTATTCTTCATTATTCAATTTTTTTCCTCGTACCACTTGGTCGCAACATGCATGATTAGTCTTCGATTGCACTCATCTATTCAAGTCTATGGGTCCGTGAAAAAAATCAGACCACAATCTGATGACATCAGAGTTCGGTACGATCTTCACAGGCTAAGAGAATGAAGAAGGCGGAAAAACTTTTTCTTCTATTCTCCACATCCAACAACAATGGATATTTTTTGTAGCTGTGCACATTTCTGAATTTTTTCCTTGGGCTGAGTTGGTCCGAGGAAAAAAAATGCAACATTCATGAATTGCCTCTGATAACCGGATTGCACTCGCCCATTCAACTCTACAGGGCCGTGTAAAAAAAAATAAATAAATAAACTGCACTCGGATGTCAACCAAGCGCAGTCCTATTTTTTTTTACACTGAAAATATAGAGAAGGTGGAGAAAAAAAATATCCACCCCTGAGAAAATTGGAACATGCTGTGATCAGAGTCTGATTAGTATAATTGGACCATTTTTCTTGGATAGAGAACATACGGTCATGTGACCCTTGCCTTACAATGTAGCAGAAGTGCACATGCTCAACTTCTGATCCATCATCCATTCATTCCTTATGGGGATGCTGATTTAAGCGCTCAGCTTTCCAATAGCGCCTTTAAGAATGAATGGAGCAGCGTTCGGGTGTCTAGCCTGATTCTCCATTTTGTATCGGGGGATAAATATTCCCCAATCTGCAGATTGATGCAGATCCCAGCACTCAGGATTCCAATAATTTACACGTTTTCAACGTTTCTGCAGATAGGTAATAGCTTATTTTAACCAGACAGCCCATTTTTAAGGGGCCACGGATATTGCCCCCCTTTCAGACTAAGAAAATCAGCCCTCTGCTGCAAGGGGGGTAACAGTATTGGGTTGATGTCAGCTTTGTATTGTCAGCTGACATCAAGCCCAGGGGTAATAGTGTAGTGCAGGCTTCAATAACACCACCCATTACTAATTGCATTTTCAAATAAAATAAAGACAAACACATTGTAAGGTCCTTTATTCGAAATAAAAACTCCCTGACCCTCAATTACCCATTTATTAATAATCATAGAAAAATAAAAAAGGAAATCCTCACCTTTCTACCGATAATCCATTTGTCACAGCGACGCTCCAGCGATCCCGACAACGATACGACCTGGTAAGGATCGCTGGTGCATTGCTACATGATCGCTAGTAAGCTGTCAAACAGACAGATCTACTCAATGACGCAGCAACGATGCGGCGGTCGTTGGGACCTTGTCACACAGCAGCGATTCTGACGACTCCCCCCTGCGTCCCTGAGTTCTGAGTCGCCAACGAGGTCGCTCATCAGCGTCAAACTCAGCAATGCATGCTGGCCAGCAGGACACCAGTGATCAGAAAATGGCCCAGGACATTCGATCACGATCAGCGATATCCAGCGGGGGCCCGGTTGCCGCTATGTGTCACACGTAGCAAGATTGCTGTTGTGTCACAAAACCTGTGACGTTACAGCAATCTCGCTATCGATCTCGCTATGTGTGACGGGGCCTTTAGTGCCGGGCGCTCAAGTCAGTAAGGTGACTGGTGTTCATAGCTGATGAACTCCGGTGACCTTACTGACGCTGACGCTCTCTTCCTGAGAAATTTCTTCCAGAAAATTATTGCAATTATATATGTTTTGTTATACATGTGTTTGTCTTTTGTGTGTATTGGAACAACATTTTAAAAAAATGAGAAAAACGAGCACTTTGGACATAATTTCACACAAATCCCCAAAATTGGTCTAGATAAAATTGTTGGCACCTTTCTAAAATTGTAGGCAAAAAAAAAACTTTGTTTCAAGCATCTGATGCTCCTTTAAACTCACCTGTGGCAAGTAACAGGTGTGAGTAATATGAAAATCACACCTGAAACCAGATAAAATGGGGAAAAGTTGACTCAATCTTTGCATTGTGTGTCTGTGTGCGCCACGCTAAACATGGAGAACAGAAAGAGAAGAAGAGAACTGTCTGAGGACTTGAGAAGCAAAATTGTTGAACAATATCAACAATCTTCAGAGATTTTACCAGTATTTTAACAGTTTATTTAATTAATTTTATGTAGTTTAAATATGTGCCATTGCTAGTGGCGGATCAAGGCAGTATGGCATCATAGAAATCTACGTCTATGCAGGGGATTTGGATCTCTGTATCAGGAAAAAAGAGCCCTGTCTGTAGAATACCAACATGTTGTTTTTGGTACAATGTCCTATAGGTAATCATAAGTTATTGAGCTTTGACTTGTTTATTTTGCTTCCAATGCAGAAACAGAACTGTTTTAAGACTCTAGAATACATTGTAATGGCTGGAAAAGAATAGATAAAGTGACTAAGAAAATAATGAAAAGTTCCCATATTTAAGCATACGCAAGAGTAAAATTATGTTCAATTTCACCTACCCGTCCTGAAATGCAAGATTCCTGCAATGTCAGTGTAATCCATAGATGACATATGTTAGTATTCGTCAATGGTCTTTTTGTTGTGTAAAGAGAATATTCTCAGAAAGGTAAAAGTAGAAGAATCTAGATGCCTCCTCTCACTGATGTCACCATCACTTCTCAACATTCCTGTTTAAAAAAAAAATCCTTCGTTTAAAAAATTAGCGCAAAGACTTTGGCTTCAATTCGTCATGTCATAGCACAGTGAAACGGATGAGAGTTTTCTTCTATTTCCATAGCTACTTGAGGTTGAGAGAGGAAGGATGATGACCTGCTGAGTGACCGGGTGACGCAAAATGCATCACTGTGAGAGTGAATATGGCTGAGAGTGGTTTACAAAGTCAGCTACTCACAGGAAACAGGAGACATAAGATAAAGGTGGTTGCCTAATGATGATAAATGGGTAAAATGTCTATGGCTTGCTCGAAAAATATGTTCGAGTACATGCAGCTACATGTCTCTTGGCTGTTCAACAGCCGCAACAAATACAGGGATTACCTGTTTGTTAGCTACTCCCTGCATAAGTTGCGGCTGTTGAACAGCTGTGAGACATGCAGCCGCCGGGTCTCGAGCATATTTTTCAAGCACGCTAAAGACACTTGGAGCGCCCCACCAGGGCCTAGCGGGGTACTCGGTACCGGACCTGTTGATCTCAATGGGAGTTATCACGGAAGCTGTGACCCGGTCCGTGGCCCTGGAGCTCCATGGCAAAAAGGGGATGAATGAACAATGAAATAAAGTTTATGCATAGTTCGTGACGCCATCTGTGGTGTTTGGCAAGTGAGGTGTTAGGCCGACGCTGCATGCAGATCCTCTGGGACTGGTGGTGGGTTGCAGCCAAGATGGTGAAGCTCCCCACAGGTGGAGCTGTAGTCCCAGGGCAGTGTAGATGTAGCAATGGAGGAGAGGCACAGGCGGTGTAGAGGCTGGTGCCCAGATGTAGTAGTGCAGGGTGTAGTGGTGCGGGAATAAGTGGAGGACACCAGGGCATGTAGTTCCAAAGCTTTACTCACAGTCTGCAGTTCACACAGATGCCTGCCTCCGTGCCGTGTCCTCCGGGTCCTGGGCTCAGTCAACCTCCAGGCAAGATAGAATGCTCCCTTCCAACACTCCGCCAACAAGTACCTTTCTGAACGTCTCCTCTATAGCGCCTTTAAGTGAAGTACTCCTAGTACTGAGTTACACTGGAGTGCCTCCTGACAGATGTTCCCAAGAACTCTACTTGTACGGCAGACAGCTGTAGCCTGCTTCGGGGACTCCTTACTCCTGAGTCCCGGCTCACTATCCAAGTTGCTGTTGTGCCCCAAGTCTTAGATGGGAGTAGTGCATTTACAGCCCACTACTCCACCGGTGTCTGCTGCAGAACCATTAGTGTCCATACAACCTCGGGGACTGGGCCCCGGCCTTGCGCTTAGAACTTCTAGGCAGGGTTCTTCCTCTAGCCCACATCCTCTGTGTTCCCTTTTACTCCTACTTTCCGTACTTGTCTTTCTTTCTTATGGAAGCTCAGGCTTCAGTTCAAAGTCTTTCTCCTTCTTTCCTTTCCCATGCCAGCAGACCCAGGTCACGGAGATCTGCTGCAGCACCTCTTTCCTCCATCCCTCTCTTAGGGATCTTCTCTCCTCACTCCTCTCTGAGTGACTCTCCTGACCGACTGAACTCACTAACTCACTAACTAACTGAAATTCTAAACCTTCCCACTCTTTTATATATTCTAAACTCCACCCACCTCCCAGCACGTTTTTTGTTTCCCAGCAAGGAGCCACCAAAGGTGTTCTGCTACTCTCTAAGCAAGGAGCTGCAATGTGGCTTTGCTACACTACTTTGTTGTGAGGGGTGCAGGTGTTGGAGTGTGGTTAGGAGTTCCCACCTTGCCTGGATGGTGGGGCACCACACCTCAGGAGGAGGGGCAGTACCTCTGTGGCGACTGAAGCCTCAGGGGCGCCACACACTCAATTAGCACCTAATATGCTCAGATAACACCTTATCCGACCACGATCGCTCGTCAGTAGGGATGAGCGAGTAGTGAAATACTCTGACTCGCTGTACTCGATACGAGTAGCTCCTAATACTCGCGTACTCGTAACGAGTAGCGAGTCCAATGTAAGTCTATGGGAAATGTGAGTAATGGGCAGAGAATGTGTGTGGACGGAGACTATGTGTGCGGGGGTCTGTGTGTGTATGTGGGGCCTGTGGGGCTGTGTGTGTGTGGGGCTGTGCTGGGCTGTGGGGCCTGTGCGGTCTGTGTGTGTGTGTGCGGGGCCTGTGCAGGCTGTGTGGGCATCGTCCGATGGGACTACTTGTTCCATCTGGCTATGCCCTCTACAGTGACAGCATTAGCGGATGATGGGAAAGTAGTATTCATCCGGCTAATGTGGTGAATGTAAAAAAAAAAAAGAAGAAAAAAAGACACACAGAACATACAGCATATAACATACAGTACATACATATAACTTACAACACATAACATAGAGTATGTACTGACCGCACACACCTAATTCCCTGAAGCCATTGATCACCTGTAAAAAAAAAATTGTAAAGCAACCTATACTCACCTTTCCGCCGTAATCCCATTAATAACGAGGGTCCAACGTCGATCTTCTGTGGAGAGCAGCCGCATCAGCTGATGTGACTGCTCTCCATAGCCTCCAGTGATACCGTGATGCTGCACGGCCAGCCAATCACAGTAATGCCACAACAAAGAAGGCGGCGGCTTTACTGTGATTGGCTAACACATGCCGGTGGGAGATCCGAATATTGCGAGGCGAGTAGTGAAATTTACACGCTAGGATTTGAGTACCGTGAGTACCTCATTACTCGCCGAGTACCGAATCCTAACGAGTATACTCGCTCATCCCTACTAGTCAGTACTGCCCAGTAGTGCTGAAATCGACAATGTTTGGACAACTTTTCTTGGTGTGTGGGGGGGCTACAAAGCGTGCACAGAGCATGAAAAGTTTTAGACTGAAGGTAATTGTAAAATGTTCTATTTTTTTATCAAGCCTAGTTTTCTTCTTCTACCATGTATTCTGTGACTGTATCTCATTACTCAGTACTGTCCTGCCCCTGTATGGCATTTTCTGGGATATTCTAGCTGTCTATTTGGGGCAGCTATAACTATAATACATAAGGATTTGATCGCTGGAAACGTGATGAATAACTCCACATGCATGACTGCGCTTTTCTGGTAAAAATACTTTACATTAGCTGTTCCTAAATTGTTACCATTAATCTCTATGGGGGACAAGAATGAAATAAAGTACCGTAAGTGTAAAATAATATCAGATATGAAACTCTATTATTCTAAAATGGCAAATGCTTTTGCAGCAGATACAGCCGGTGAAATATTACTTTTTTCCCTGTGTCATTTCTCATTACTACACATAATTTATGGACATCTTTAGTTTGATCAGTTTGCCTGTGTGGATGGATTGATTGTTACCGACATCTGGTGAGAATTTCATGTGAATAACACCTTTAGACATATATTTAGTTAGAAAATTGATGACATGTTCATCAACACTTATTTCACCCGCTGTATGTTATTTTCCAAGTTCCTAGGGCAAAAAAGGCCTAAAACCCACCATCCATTATCTATACAAACCATGTACAAGTAGAGTTTTAGTTGCATCATATTGTTTGCTGGAAGCCTTCCATGGCTGATGTCTTAAGGTCCCGTTGCACCAGCGAACCCGACAACGATACGACCCGGTCTGGATTGCTGGTGCATCGCTAAATGGTCGCTAGTGAGCTGCCAAACAGGCAGATCTCACCAGCGACACAGCGATGCTCGGCGGTCGCTACTTACCTGTCACACGCAGCGATGATGACGACTTCCGCCTACGTCCATGCGCCGCTCGTCGGCGCCAGCAGGACCCCAGCGAGAAGAAAACGGCCCAGGACGTTCTCGCGCGATCAGCGATATCCAGCGGGGGGGCCGGTTGGAGGTAAGTGTCACATGTAGCGAGATCGCTAGCGATATCGCTGTTTCGTCACAAAATCGGTGACGCTTTAGCGATATCGCTTTGTGTAAAAGGCGCATTAGGCTGTGTTCACACACTGCAGAAAACCTCTGCTGCGGATTTGGGTATGGATTTCACCCTTTTCCATATACTAAGCATTGAATAGGGTGAAAACCGCGTAGAAAATCCACATAATAATGAGCATCCTACAGATTTGAAATCTGCACATTGCTTTCATTTTTGTGCAGGTTTTTTTCCACAAGGATTTTGTAAAACCTATTTATGCATCTGTTATAATGTAAGTTTCAAATCCAAGATAAATCTGCTACGTGTGAACTTGGCTTTACAGTGCAGGTTAAGAGATGGGGAACTATTTCTCATGGGTGTGTCAGATGCTACAGACAATCGCTCTGCATCTGGCTGCAGAAGGTCTCTCCGTTTGGCATTGCAGACACACTCTTAGTCCTTCTGACTTTTGGACCCAGTGGCAACCTCCCTCTGGCTCTAATTGACACACCTGGACCTGGGTGTTTATAGACTCACAGTCTGCTTCAGGGTGATATTCACATTTTCCTCTTGTAAAGGCATGGACCTATAGCAGTCGGCTTACTTCCTCTATGGTGCTGTTGGAGGATGTTTGGTGTTATCTCTCTGGAGTCTGCTCAAGATAAGTTGATTCCACCTTGTTTGTCTCCCTTGTTATCTTTATTGTACAGTGGGGACTAACCAGGGCTCATCCCCCCTTCCCTATTCAGGCCTAGCTCTGGAGATATACAGGGCTTAGGTTCCTCCTCGGCGATTGGTGTGGAACCAATATAGGGATGGTAGGGGTGCTACTAAATCTGCCTAGGGGTCTCGACTCCCCCCTTCACTAACGTTTGGGCTTCCTTCCCCTCTTCCTCTCATGTTGCCCGTAGTCTTCCCACACTGTGCGTGACACTATTGTGGCAAAACTGAAATAGTGCAATATTGGAAATTTCCATTGCTGCCATTCTCTAGCAATATAATATATAAGTGGTATATAGCCCAATCCTATTTAACACTATTTATCCCATTGCTTTCCATTACAGATCCCAGGCCTGCCTTAAAGGAGATCTCTCATAAACAACGTACATATTGATCTAAAGCATTTCAATGAGTCCCATTTGACAAAGGTGTATAAAATCAGTCCCTTGCAGCCTGCCTTAAAAAAATATATATATATAATATCTCTCTCTAAAGATCTCAGCATTGTCCTGCAGTAGTATGGCCCAATGTAAGAAGTCGGTTTCTGAAATTACTACCTTCCTAATTATTCCACGATCACCTGTGATCCATATTGTTGAGAAATGGAAGCATATTGGAGCTACAACATCTCAGCCATAAAGTGGAGACCACGTGTAGTCACAGAACGAGTGCTGAGGAGAAGAGGGCATAACAGTCACCAATGTTCTCCTGACTCGGTCAGGTTGTCTGTCCTTATAACCTGTTCTCCAAAAATGCTGAAAGTCCCTCCGATAGTTTCTTACCTAGTAACTGGTCTATATAATACTCATACAGGATTATTCTCGTGTAGTATATCATGCCCCAAACTTTATTTTAGACTATAATCTGTGGAAAGTGTGTCATTCATCATAGAATGATTGCAGGTAGCAGACGCCTGATCAAGATATCCATGACCTGACCTCTTTTCTATAAATTCTTTGTATCCACATTTTCCTATTCTGGGAGGCCTGCCAACTCCTGAAACCCAAATGAAAGGATTAATATGTGAAATTACTGTTATTTTCCTTTGAATAGAGCTCAGTTAGTAAGCGGTGGTAGTCTTAGCTTAGTCTGTATTCACCATTCACGTGCACTGTTGTTATTTCCGAAATATAGTTTATAGCAAAGTTAATATCACTGTTCGGCATGTTCCCAATGCAGAGGAGTATTTTTTTTTTTTTTATCGAGCTGTACTTACTGCTTGGAGGAGCTGTACACAATGCTTACTTCACACAGTATCAAAGGAGAAAGTCTCGTAGAGTTGAAGGAAAAGCTGTATACATACCCATGTGAGACGTCTAGTGTGCCCCAACTTTAGGAACGTGTTGAAGAGACTTGGTATCAGATTTCAGTCGGGAACATGTAGAAGAGATCTGGCATCAGATTTCGGTCGGGAACGTGTAGAAGAGACCTGGCATCACATTTCAGTCGGGAACATGTAGAAGAGATCTGGCATCAGATTTTGGTCAGGAACGTGTTGAAGAGACTTGGGATCAGATTTTGGTCAGGAACATGTTGAAGAGACCTGGCATCAGATTTTGGTTGGGAACGTGTTGAAGAGACTTGGGATCAGATTTTGATCGGGAACGTGTTGAAGAGACCTGGCATCAGATTTCAGTCGGGAACATGTAGAAGAGATCTGGCATCAGATTTTGGTCAGGAACGTGTTGAAGAGACTTGGGATCAGATTATGGCCAGGAACGTGTTGAAGAGACCTGGCATCAGATTTTGGTTGGGAACGTGTTGAAGAGACCTGGCATCAGATTTTGGTTGGGAACGTGTTGAAGAGACTTGGGATCAGATTTTGGTCGGGAACGTGTTGAAGAGACTTGGCATCAGATTTCGGTCGGGAACGTGTAGAAGAGACTTGGGATCAGATTTCGGTCGGGAACGTGTAGAAGAGACTTGGGATCAGATTTCGGTCGGGAACGTGTAGAAGAGACCTGGCATCAGATTTCGGTCGGGAACGTGTAGAAGAGGCTTGGGATCAGATTTTGGTTGGGAACGTGTTGAAGAGACCTGCCATCAGATTTCGGTCGGGAACGTGTAGAAGAGACCTGGCATCAGATTTCGGTCGGGAACGTGTAAGAGACTTGGGATCAGATTTTGGTCGGGAATGTGTAAAAGAGACCTGGCATCAGATTTCTGTAAAGAATGTCACTGTCGGGGACGATAACAATCAGGTAAAAAGTCAGGATATGCAGCTCAATGGAGTAAAAAATCTGCTCTGATGAGGGGCAGCACCCTGAAGTGCCTGCAAATTGAGGCTCTAGTTTTGCTTTTATCCTAAGTCATGTGACAAGGCTCGTTAAAGGGTCAATATTGACTTTTAGGATTGTTACTTCCAATAGGTGGCAATAGAGTCCAATTCATCTTCCTCTCTAAAGAGGCAATTTGCAAATATAATGTTACAAATATACATTAAAGTCCATGACTATTTTTATTTCACAATACAATTGAGCCATGTATGGGATTATCCACCATTTTACAGGTTTATCTACTTGTCATTAAAACTGAAATTATTATCCAGCACTGGTTATTTATTTTGTATATTGTGGCATAATATTGAAGCAATTCCCAGAATTTGTGTGATTATTATTAATTCTGAAAATTTAATTATTGTACTATATATTTCTGCCACTAGGTGTTGATGGAATACATTGCACTTATCGTGCTTTACGAATATGGGCTTGTATTTGTGTTTAATTATTGCCATATTCCATAATGATAGCACACCGTGTGGTCAGGAGAGGTATAGCATCACATTTCCTCTTTAGTAATGGTCATTTTTTAATAAAGTATGGCAAACACTAAGGTTAGTTTATAATATTTTTCTTATGGGTTTTTACATAGATACTGACATTACTGCTATTGTAGCTGACATTTTTGTAAGAGTGATATACTGGATGGTACTTTTGTAGTATTCTTAAGTGTTTTATGTGGTGATAAACTACTGCAATCAATATGGATGCATGCTGCTACCGGGACAAAGGAAATCAGCTGCCAGCTGTTGTCAGGGGGGGGGATCGTGTGCAAAAGGAGCATTTTCTATTGAAAACAATTGGCCATCCTTTCATATTGATAGACATTTAAGGTTCTCTAGAGCCAAAAGTGTCTTTTTAAAATATCTCAAAATAGCCTATAAGGCATATTATAAGGTATTATCATAGCCAGAATACTCATTTATAAGGGTTTTTTTAGGACTTTAGGATAGGCCATCTGTGTTGATGTAGTTCCCATCCCCATGACCGCTGATCAGCACAACACTGTAATTGGACTGTGCTGCACATCAGACATAGGCGCCAAATGTAGTAATGAAGGCGCACTAGGGCCCCTTAGTCAAGCAGATCATTAGGGAGTATTGGGGGTTGGATCCCGACCGATCAAACATTGACTATTCTAGGGGGAGGCCATCGGTGTTGGAGTTCTTAAAAACCTCTTCAAGTTTTGTGCAGAAATATGATTTTTAGGGAACATCCTGTTTCAGAAAACCCCTTTTCCCAGTGTAGGGAAGGTGACCTGATGGACAGGCGGACTTGTCAGAATAGAGAAAGGAAGGTTTGCACAGTTAAGACAGGTGTCAGCTATTACAGTGGGGAAACAGCTAGGAAAGTGTAGTGGACGCGCAGTACCTTGGGTTGACCATTAGAGGGCAGGGAGGAGTGTGAGCAAAGGACTTGACATCAGCTTAGGGCTTAAGAAACCGTTGGTCATGGGGGGCGGAGTTATAGGGAACCGGGAAAGATATAAATTTGAAGGAGGGTTCCAGATAGTTCGAGTCCCCAGGGGGAGCTCAAGTGATAAGGACACTGTGACAGTTGTGGCACTGTGAGGAAAACCTAACCAGGGGGACCGAGGAGAGAGAAAGTCAGGGGGGTGGTCCTGACATAAAGTACCGCAGTATAGACGAGGCTCCGGGTGTGGGACACCGTATTTGGAACGACGTTTGACCAGTAAAATTACTGTTGGTGCACAGGCCTACGGCGGCCACAGTGACGGAGCTGTCAGAAACGTCGCAGAGTGTAAAAGGGACGGAACGTACATATACGTCCCTGGAGAAATAACGTGTCACAAGGTGTTCTGTAACCGGAGAGTTGTGCAGAGAAGTGCGGTGTGGTGAGAGGCCGTCTGGTGGACGGCGAGAAAGCGAATAAACTTGGACCTGTTGCACCCGAAGTTGCCTCCGGCCTGTGTCTGTACGTTACTACGCGGTATACAGAGGGACCACCCCCCAGTCCGGCCCACCGACACTGCACTTGGCGTAGTCGGCAGGATCAACGCCGCTAATACAATATCTTCTGCGGCAGGCCTGCCCCAAGGGATGGAAAAAGACTCAGACTGCTGCTCTGTGTGGATTATAAGCACTAGTGATGGGCAGTCCAGCTCTTTTTGGAGATCTGGCTCACTCGGCTCCGCTCACCAAAAAGAGCCGGCTCTTTTTGGCTCAAAAAGTGGCTCTTCTTGCAAAAAGTGCTACTTTCCCCACTTTTATCACTCCAGTCTCTTAACTATAAAGCCTGGGCCTCATTATACAGCTGTACAGGGGTCTAGTGAAGGCTTTTTAGCCATTTTCTCAGAGTGTAAGCTCCTGGGATCAGGCCCTCACTCCTGTCCGTATTGCTGATTTGTGTTATCCTCTAATATCTGGTATTTGTCCGTGTGTTCTACATTAGTCAGTGCTGTGACACATTCCGGAACTGATTATTCTAAGGCTATGTGCACACGTTGCGGATTTGCTGCAGATCCACAAGTGATTTACAGTACAATGCTATTCTATGGGGGAAAAAAAACGCTGTGTACATGCTGCGGAAAAATCCAAGCGGAAACGCAGCAGTTTATTTTCCGCAGCATGTCAATACTTTGTGCGGATTCTGCAGCGTTTTTACACCCATTCCATTATAGGAATCCGCAGGTGTAAAAACGCAGGCGAAATCCGCACAAAATCCACAATAAATCTGCATAAAAACCTCACGGATTTAGACCTGCGGATTCTGCCAAGAGATGCAGATTCCGCACAGAAAATTCCACACAGCAATCCGCAACATGTGCACATACCCTTATAAGTAAATCCTTGGAGACATGTTCCAGGTTCTTACAGAGTAACTCTGATATCTGCACCATACATGGCACCCCTTACCTACCAATTCTGGTATGCATGGCCCCCTCATCCCCAATCCTGGTATGCATGGTCACCTCACCCCCCCAATTCTGGTATGCGTGGTCACCTCACCCCCAATCCTGGTATGCATGGTCCTCTCACCCCCCCCTTAACCTGGTATGCACGGCCCCCCCTAATCTCTATCGTAGGATGCATAGTCCCCTCATCCCCAATCCTTGTATACATAGCACCCCTTACCTACCAATTCTGGTATGCATGGTACCCCTCAGCCCCCTATCCTGGTATGCATGACCCCCGACATCCCTATAATGGTATGCATTGCCCTCTCATCCCTATTCTGGTATATATGGTCCCCTCACCCCCCCAATCCTGGTATGCATGACACCCCATTCCTCATCCTGGAATGCATGGCCCCCTCTCCCCCCAATCCTGGTATGCATGGTCCTCTCACCCCTAATCCAGGTATGCATGGTCTCCTCACCCCCCCCAATCCTGGTATGCATGGTCCTCTCACCCCCAATCCTGGTATGCATGGTCCCCTCACCCCCCAATCCTGGTATGCATGGTCCTCTCACCCCACAATCCTGGTATGCATGGTCCCCTCACCTCCCTTTTGTGGTATGCAAGGTTCCCTCACCCCCCTTTCCTGGTATGCATGGCCCCCTCACCCCCCTTTCCTGGTATGGATGGTCCTCTCACCCCAAATCCTGGTATGCATGGTCTCCTCACCCCCTATCCTGGTATGCATGGTCCTCTCACCCCTAATCCTGGTATGCATGGTCCTCTCACCCCCCTATCCTTGTATGCATGCTACCCCTCACCCCCCAATCCTGGTATGCATGGTCCTCTAAGCCCCCCTATTCAGGTATGCATAGTGCCACAACCAGCCCTCTACTGACTTCACGGTGAATACCCGATCGGTGATCTTTTGTGCCATGATGTGAGGAGAGGGCGGGTTGCTGGGCCGGAATTGGCGCCTGCACATTCCTCTCTTTCTGGCGCCATTTTCTTGAAGACACACTGCAATGTGTCTTCCACAAAATGGTGCCGGAAAGCGCAGACTGCACATGCGCCGATTCCGACCCAACAACCCGCCCTCTCCTGTCATCACCGCCAGACGCAAGACCCCGCGGCAACACCGAATCAGTAAGGCCTGTTTCATACCTCCGTCACCGGCGGTCAATTGAAATCCGCCAAAGTTTGAAACCAGCTGATCCGTGACGGACAGATGTCAGCGGAGCACATGGATGAAGGATCCGTGGGAGAAGCGATGCGGCCAAATTTAAAGTGACCGCGGCGGTCGCGAATTGCATGTAGATCGCGTGAAGTGGAGCACAATCGGGAGAGGGACATCGCGGGAGCTGGAGTAGCGCGATCGGGAGAGGGATATCGCAGAAGGTGGAGCGCGATCGGGATCGGGATGTCGCTGGAGCTTGAGTAGCGCGATCGAGAGATGGATATCACGGGAGGTGGAGCGCGATCGAGATCTGGATATCGCGGGAGGTGGAGCGCGATCGGGAGAGGGATATCGCGGGGGGTGGAGCGCGATCGGGAGAGGGATATCGCGGGAGGTGGAGCGCGATCAGGAACGGGAGAGGGATATCGTGGGAGGTGGAGCGCGATCAGGAACGGGAGAGGGATATCGTGGGAGGGACGGGTGAGTTGAAGCGCGATGAGAGAGAGATTTTATCGGCTCCCGGAGTGGCATTTATGGGTTAATGCTGAAATTAGCGGACCGTCAAAGCAAAAAAATGTTGCAGGGTCCGTTTCATCCGCCCGAGAGCCGCTAAAATCTTGACGGATCCGTAAAAAACGGGTGGGACGGACGACCGTCAGTCAAGATCCGCCAATAATGTAAGTCTATGAGGGAAAAAACCGGATCCTCCCCTTTTTTGGCGGATTTTGACTGAAGGGAAATAACGGATGTGTGAAACAGGCCTAAGGTGTTGTGCCGGAGATCGCGGTATGCGTTCAGTGCTTGCGCATACCGCGATCGCCTGGGGGGAATGCGTCTTCCGTGATCTCGTGGGGGGTGCGTCACTCTGTCTGGAGCCAGACTGCGCAGGTGCGTCGCACTTGTGCAGTCTATAAAGGCTTCGGACTGAGTGATGCTTAGAGCATTATATTATACATATACCCCGTATCTGTCCACAGAGTTTCTCTGCCTCAGATTTATATTATTACTTTCCCACTGTAGAGCAGCAGGAACTACAGAAAATAATGAGAGGTATAAGATGGCTGTCAGTGCCTGACCTCAGCGCCTCTGCTCATCCTGCAGCTGCCGGACATCCACTGTTATGTCAGACACTGACAGTCTGTGTGACTGCACATTGTGATCTATCACAGATCATGTGTGCACTCACTGCACTGAGCAGCCAATCACAGTACAGCTATGTGTTCATGTGGGAGGAGCCCAGTCACAAGTCAAAGCCTTGCCAGTCACTCCCCACTTGTGCTCACTGCTCTAAGTCTCCTCCTCAGCTCCTCCCAGCCCCCAGCCAGGCAGGAAGAAGCTACGCAAACAGCAGGGGGAAAAAAATTTGGCTCAGCTCCCAGTGGTGAGCCGACTCCCGTCGGTCACATGAAAAAGCCGTCTCTTTGTCTTGGTTCGTTCACGAACGACATATCACTAATAAGCACCTGTGGAATACAAATCACCCACCTGTGGATTATAAATTGGGAGCACTGTGGTGCATCTGCGTTGCCAGCAGAGGATCCGGGGCAGTACCAGGTCCAGAGCAAGATGGCGGAGCTATTTCAGTGCAGAGGAGAGATCCAGGTGTTTGCCGTTGTCCCCAATGGACTGGGGCCCCCTCCTACGTATCCCTGGGGACAGCAATATGTACCAGGAGGCCGACGCTCACACATACTGGACCCTGACAAGTGGGTGGAAAGGCCTGCAGATGCCCCACCCAGCAGAGGGAGTGGCACAGAGGAAAAGTTTGGCTGCGGCTGTCTGGCGCCATTCGAGTGCTGCTCATCGGACGATATGCGACGCTGTGGATGTCGGGGCATCGGGCGCCTGGAGTGGAGGTGGCGCCGGGAGGTCGAGTCACGCCAGAAAACGTCTTCCTCAGAGTCAACGGCAGGAAGCTGGATGATGAGCGGAGAAGTGGAGCCTTTGTGGAGCCAGCGGGAGCAGCCACTGAAGATACCAGCAGGGGACCTGCCCGCGGAGCTACTGAGCCTGGAGGCTAGTCCCGCCGGACGGCTGGGTGAAGAGCGGAGACTGCTGGAGGAGCCGCGTCATAACGTGACGGAGGCCACGGTTCCAGGGAAGGTGAGAGTTCCCCCGGTCCCACCAGTGGCCCCGCAAGCGGTCCCTACCATTCAGCCGCAGCCCGCGGCATCCTGTGTCCCTGAGAGTCTGATCAGGGAAGGCCCTACTGTTTACGTGGAGCTGAGCGGGGCCTCCGCTCCTAACCCCGAGCCACCCCGCCCTTTGATGCCACGCCCGGTGTCGCCGGTGCGGAACCTGTCGCTGGAAGATGCTGTTGCGTCCCCCCTGCCAGACGTGGCATCTTCCCCGAAGCCAGCCGTTACTACTACTATACTGGCTCCGGCTCAAACTCTGGATGCGGTCCATCTTGCGGCCGCGGCTATAACGGCGTTGGAGCCGTCTGCAGCCGATGTGTTGGTTCCTGTGGCCCAATCTGCGAGAAATACGGCTGTCCCTGCTCGCCACCCGGTCCCAGCGGCTGCTGGGCCGCAGACATCATCAGCCGCCTCTGCCCTGCTCTCATTCCCGGCTAAGTCCCGCCCACCGGACTCCCGGGCTCATACCGGACCCTCCGTTTGGGTCGCGGAGGTCATCAAAGGGAAGAAGGCCAGAGAGCGGGAGATTTGGGGGCTTCTTCATGAAAAAGGAGAGGCTGGCATGGCAGCCACACGATCCCAGGGACGGCTTGTGTATACAAACATACCAAGAGGATATGGGTTCATACGAGATCTTGTGACAGGCCAGAAGGTTTATATCAACGTTGCCTCTGTCCGTCATGGCCGGGCCTTGCAGGAAGGGGACTTAGTATCCTATTATAAGGAGTATTGTCCCCGCGGTTACTATGCCGTAGCCGTGCTCGCAGAATCCGAAGAACACAAGCCCCCGTAAAGAGAACTGTTGCAGACACTCTCGGTATCCCGGGTACTCCACGGCTGTGGGACCCTTACTACTGACCACCAGAAGTTGGATTGAACTGTCAGGAGTTCGCTGCACCGTTGTGCATGTTATAAGGACAGTTGCGTTTTGAGTGAAGATTTTCTTTTTGTTTCGTATTTGTTGCTTAACTGTTGCGACTATCTCCTCTTTCTTTCTTTCTTTCTTTCTTCTTTCTAAGTTCCTTTTTTAGGAAAAGTATACGTAAAGATGTGGCCTGACAGAGCGGGGATACGCAGAAGAGAGAGAGTGTCCATGTCCAAGGAAGGGGGGAAGAAGACATGTGATGTTTTGCTATAATATGTTGGTTTTAAAGCATTAGTAAAAAGAAAAAAAAAAATTTAAAAATGGGGTACTTGTGATATTATAGAGTTGTTCAGATGTATGATATGCACAAGAAAATGCAACAGGTCCAGGTAAGAGAGGGTCTGAGCGACCAAAGGGAAGTGTGAGATCCAAAGGGGGTCTATGTGTTGAGAAGGTCTGGGAGACCGAGACGCCGACCATGACGTGTAACCAAAAGAAAGGCAAAGA
This sequence comes from Dendrobates tinctorius, assembly GCF_039654945.1. Classification (NCBI taxonomy): domain Eukaryota; kingdom Metazoa; phylum Chordata; class Amphibia; order Anura; family Dendrobatidae; genus Dendrobates; species Dendrobates tinctorius. Next base: position 66,020,333 of record NW_027361738.1, on the reverse strand, counting down.
GATGGAAGACGTGAGAAAGACAGTCATCCTAGGTCAGGTCCCTGACACCACGGACACCCCTGAAGGAAGAAGGCTGACGCCGACAATGATCTGGTAGGTGTAAGGCCTCGATCATGGCGTACCGGATAGTGGAAGGTGACAGAAAGCGAGAGTAGGGGAAGGTACACGCCGGAAAGAGAATCCAGGTGTGCCTAGCCCAATTTGAAAGACGTTGTCATGTGGCATGCGTGCTGATGAGTAGCAGTAGGCTGCTTGGAGCATGGTGCTCCCGGTTTGGTTCGGCCCCCGTGGGTAGTGGATTTGGCCCAACAGCTGGTCCGACAACAGAAGGTAGGGTAAGCTTCAGAACGACAAAGGCAGGGATTACGATTGTCGAGGATGACAATAGACAAAGGAAGGGGAGTGTAGGGAAGGTGACCGGACGGACGGACTTGTCAGAATAGAGAAAGGAAGGTTTGCACAGTTTAGACAGGTGTCAGTTACTACAGTGGGGAAACAGCTAGGAAAGTGTAGTGGACATGCAGTACCTTGGGTTGACCATTAGAGGGCAGGGAGGAGTGTGAGCATAGGACTTGACATCAGCTTAGGGCTTAAGAAACCGTTGGTCATGGGGGGGTGGCGTTATAGGGAACCGGGAAAGATATAAATTTGAAGGAGGGTTCCAGAAAGTTCCAGTCCCCAGGGGGAGCTCAAGTGATAAGGACACTGTGACAGTTGTGGCACTGTGAGGAAAACCTAACCAGGGGGACTGAAGAAAGAGAAAGTCAGGGGGGTGGTCCTGACATAAAGTACCGCAGTATAGACGAGGCTCCGGGTGTGGGACACCGTATTTGGAACGACGTTTGACCAGTAAAATGACTGTTGGTGCATAGGCCTACAGCGGCCACAGTGACGGAGCTGTCAGAAACATCCCAGAGTGTAAAAGGGACGGTACGTACATATACGTCCCTGGAGAAAGTACGTGTCACAAGGTGTTCTGTAACCAGAGAGTTGTGCAGAGAAGTGCGGTGTGGTGAGAGGCCGTCTGGTGGACGGCGAAAAAGCGAATAAACTTGGACCTGTTGCAGCCGAAGCTGCCTCCAGCCTGTGTCTGTACGTTACTACGCGGTATACAGAGGGACCACCGCCCAGTCCGGCCCACCGACCCTACACCAGTTTGCAATTTGCACAAAAAAGTGTGCTTTGTTCACCCTCCCCAGGTCCAGTGCTAAGTCTCTTCCACTGTTCCCTGTGCCTGTTATTGTCTGCAGCTCTGACATCACGACCACACTGCTGCAGCCAATCGTGGCTCTGAGCTGCTCACTCCATCAACTTGAGCAGAGCCACTGAGCTCAGTTATTGGCTGCAGCGCTGTTGATGTGCTGTCATGACTGCAAACGAAAAAAAACAATCCACCAGGAGCAGCGGTGGAGACTCAGCGCTGGACCCATGAATGATAAGTAAAGCACAGTTTTATGTTGCTTTTAAAACTAACTGCAGCCTGAACAAAGGAGATTTCTGATGCCGGAGATCTCCTTCAATTAACTATTTGGACACCAAGAACTGATGGATAATGGTTTTATATATTAAATGTTTTATTTTTTATGGAATATTCACATTTCCAAGACCTATCACAAGACAGACTTTATCATGTTCTCATTTTGAAAAGAAAAGTTGGTGGTGACCACATTAAAGCTAGTCTGGAGATCCCCCTTTTCCGACACCCCCCACATAGTAGACATTTATGGTGTAGCCTGTTGAAAATCCCTATAAGCAATATATATGAACTTTCTATGGTTTCATAATGCTTTATATTTCATAAGTGTGGGTGGTAATATTTCAGCAAGAAGAAATGAGTCAAGGGTCGCTAGGTCAAGAACACAGAGCCAGAAAGAAAAAGTGCACATGTGAATATAAAATCAAGGCATGCTGTGCTCAGAGCTATGTTCCCCGGCCACAAAAACACCAATGCCGCTCTCGGGATTTTTATTCGGTACAATTCCGCCCTCCAGTGAAGTCATTCCATTCATAACGCTGCAGTCATTGGAGCTATATGCGGAGTAGTGGGCAGAGAAGCCCATCACCTGTTGGGGCCCTCACGGAGAGCTTACTTGGGACTACACCAGCAGCAGGATCTCCAGCCAAGGCAGACCGTAGTCGAGTCCTACGAGAGACCCCCTTATTCCCGGGAGTGGGATCAGGCCCGGCTGGAACGATCTTTGTTTTTTCCGTAATCTCTTCCTGTTTTGAAAGTTTCGTTAAAAAAAATTCGTCAGCTGTTGATAATGGGGGAAGAAATCACAATCCTCAAGTCTCAGCCTTCCCTGGCTCTGAGTGGCAGGCAAATCAACGGTGAGTAACAGGATTAGTCTTCGAGGAGGTCGGAGCTTTAGTACTTCTCTACTATATATATATATATTGTGCGCGGCTTTATACTACTTAACCCCTTCTTTCACAACTAAAAGAATTTCATCGTTTGATACTGTTGATATTTGGAGGTATCAGTTTACTCTATATTTCTCCCTACAAAAACAAACGAGATCCTAAAATTACAACACTTAATATTCTTTGTACAGTGAAGTAATGGTTTCCGTGGGATTAGCATTCACTCTTCGCCGCTCTGCAATTGTACACTTTGCAATTTACAATGTCTGAAAATTTGTTTCCAGAGCTTAGATCTCTTCGCTGGCACCGTATGGGTTGTGTATGTGCCGCCGTTGTACTTGGACATGCTAGATGACTGTGTATAAGTATAGCAAAGTTATAAGTAGGGATGAGCGGATCTGTGGAAGTTCGGGTTCTGGTATTCTGGTAACTTTATTCCAAAGTCTGGTTCGGGTACCTGAATTTGAACCAGAACCTGGAACCCATTGAAAATAACAGAGACCTGAATTTTTGAGCTGGGAAATTCTCTCTCTCTCTCCTTCACCCAAAATTCCGAACATCGCAACGGACTTGGAGAAATCTAGGTTAGGCACTGAGCACCGAACGCTAACCGTCCGGTAGGAACCCCAAATTTTTAAGTTTAGGCTTGCTCATCTCATGTTATAAGCTGTTCATACAGTTCTCCAGATTTTTACAAAATTTACAAAGTGTAATTTGCAATTTTTCTTTATACATATATATTAACAGAGGTAACTATTACATGTATTATGTAAATTAGTTTTTATTCTAAAAAATCTTGGAAGGTAAAAGAGGTATTTCCGTGTTGCTAGATACGCTGTCATTTGTTGATCATTAGGGGGCCACCCTCTTAGATGCCAACCAATTTTGAGAACAAACATCCTTTTCTTCCTGTACATCTCTGCATCTGGCCACATGGTTGTACAAGGAATTGCAGCATGGCCCCTTGAAAATTTGTGGTAGCAGTATGGCACTGTGGCCTTCTTAGTCTCAGGATCGCAGGAACTCCCAGAGATCCGATCCCCAGCAATCCTTAAAGGAGTTTTCTCCTTTCAACTGTCTTCAGGCCATAAGCTTGCTTATATTTCAAATGACAAATGCAGCAATGCTCGCCCTCCGCCGCTCCTCGTGATTGCTTATACTCTGCAGCAGTGACTGCAGTGCATGTGACTGCTGCAGCCAATCACTGGGCTCAGCGGTGTGTACCCTCAGAGCCATGAGAGCAGTGATTAGTTGCAAAGTACAATGTAGTTTGTGACCTCAACCCTGCAGCCTATAAAAAATCGTTGGGAATAGCGGCAGAGAATCGGCGCTGGCGCAAGGGATGAAGAACTTTTGTAGACCGCAAATTATGGGCTGAAGAAAATTGGTTACTAAACTGGGAATACACCATTTACTCCACTGAACAAATGTACTAGACAATTGAAACTTTTTGTATATGCAAATACCTTAGTGACATCTCAAAATGTCATGAAGAGGTAGGGCTAAAAAAAAACCCCTAAAGAAAAGGAAAAAACACCCACTCCAATAAATATGAATGCCAAGAGAAACAGGAGTAAATAGGTGAATAGTATACAAAATCCATCTTTATTTAATCCAATAAAAGCGTAATCAGGGTACCAATAGAATGGGGGCTTCTTACCTCACTGCCTGATCTTGCATCACTGTGTAACACCCACTGGCGATTTATTGTAGTATTCGTAATGTTTTTGCAATTTATGTGCCTGTGTGCAGTGTGGCATTTTGTATACCCTGTGGACTCCTGTTCTCACCTTGTGGTGTTGTCATATTTATTATTCTATTGTTACCCCGATTACTCTTTTATTGGATTAAATAAAGATGAAATTTGTATACTATTCACCTATTTACTCCTGTTTCTCTTGGCATTCAATTGAAACTTTTTGTCTACTTCATTGTAAATAAAGTTTATTGATAGAAAACACGATACAGTCTGGGACATAACGATCGTGGTCACATAGGGAGCGAACGCGCGCAGGTCTGTGTGGGAGGCGGCCAATTTCACCTGGCTGTACTTCGGCGAGCCCGAAATTATGGGGGCATTATGCCTCGAAGGGGAAATTTTTACAGGAAGGGGCCAGAATGGGGTAGATTATTACATGAAGGGTCCAGAGTGAGGGAGATTATTATTATAGGAAGGGTCCGGAATTGGGGAGATTATTACAGGAAGGATCCAGAGTGGGAGAGATTATTACAAGAAGGGACCAGAATGGGGGAGATTATTACAGGAAGGATCCAGAGTGGGGGAGATTATTACATGAAGGGTCCAGAGTGGGGGAGATTATTATTATAGGAAGGGTCCGGAATTGGGGAGATTATTACAGGAAGGATCCAGAGTGGGGGAGATTATTACAAGAAGGGACCAGAATGGGAGATATTATTACAGGAAGGATCCAGAGTGGGGGAGATTATTACATGAAGGGTCCAGAATGGGGGACATTATTACGGGAAGGGGCCAGGATGGGGTAGATTATTACAGGAAGGGGCCAGAATGGGGGAGATTATTACAGGAAGGATCCAGAGTGGGGGAGATTATTACATGAAGGGTCCAGAATGGGGGACATTATTACGGGAAGGGGCCAGGATGGGGTAGATTATTACAGGAAGGGGCCAGAATGGGGGAGATTATTACAGGAAGGGGCCAGAATGGGGGAGATTATTACAGGAAGGGTCCAGAATGGGGGACATTATTACGGGAAGGGGCCAGAATGGGGTAGATTATTACAGGAAGGGGCCAGAATGAGTGAGATTATTACAGGAAAGGTCCAGAATGGGGGAGATTATTACAGGAAGGGGCCAGAATGGGGGAGATTATTACGGGAAGGGGCCAGGATGGGGTAGATTATTACAGGAAGGGTCCAGAATGGGGGAGATTATTACGGGAAGGGGCCAGAATGGGGGAGATTATTACAGGAAGGAGTCAGGACAGGGGACAATATTACATGGGGGTGAACATGCATGCCTTTACAGGATCTAGGACACTACAAGGGCCCATGCATCTAACCAGTATGAAGGTGGGGCGCCAGGTCCAAATTTTACACTAAAGTCCTTGTAAAAGTTGTTGAAGGACCTTGCTGTAAATAGGCTCTTAAATATTAACAAGGTTGTGCAGAATCAACCCCTAGATCATGGAAAGTAAATGGGGGAGGTATCAAGCTCTGCTGTGTTAGATGCAATAAACTACAGGGGCATTAAAAGGGTGTCCAATATATGTGTGCCCTATTTGCTATGAGCCCCCTTTTTCTTTATAATTATACAATGAAATGTATACCCTGTGGTCAAAGAAAATCTCTTTGTTACTGATGGCAACCAATCACAGCGCAGCTTTCATTTTTCAGGAGCAATATAGGAAATAAAAGTTGCTCTGCGATTGGTTGCTGGGGGCAACAAAGACAGATCTGTTTACGTTTGGCAGTTTCTTAAAATCTGCTGCCATTGTTTTAATAAACTTTATTTACACTAAACAGTCACCATCCCTTGACATCTGATAATGTCTTCAAGGCAAGACATGTCTCAAGATGATGATTATATTGATGTCTAGGGATAAGCCGTTCCACAAACATTTCCGGCGCACATAATATCCCTATATAATGTCCTTTATGATTCAGGATCAATTCAGTAAAAACAGTTTGCACAAAAACTCCAACATGTATAGAGACGTCTTCCAGCCGCCATGAGGTCGGCCCGGTGTGCCGCCGTGCGCTGTGTAAATAGCCGTGTGTTTTGTATATTTACGGTTCAGTGCCGCGCAAACAGCGATGAAGAAAGGAAGAGACATTCTCAGGCTTTATGCTCAGCGACCCCTGAAATCTGCAGTTTACTTTCAGGTTAGACCGAGTCGTGTCAACATTGACTGTATGGATATCTGCCAATATCCCCCCCATTGGGTCATGCATCTCCTACCATGTAAACAAACATAGTATCTGGACCAAGTTGTCTCATTTCACTATGGATAGAGGCGCGATCACCAAAATGGCAAACAAATATAAATATTGGCGGGTGCATTATTTCTGGAAACTCTTCCACAATGTCGCCTTGGTCAGATCTGACATGAGCTTTCAGCAAATCATGGCCCTGTGCAGAGCAGAAGAAGATTGATGATCAGACTATGGCTGGGGTCACGCTTGCGAGTGCAATGCGAGAAACTCCCGTGAGTCTCTCGCCTCAATAACCGGCACTTGGGACCGGAGTGTGCGGTTGCATGTCTTTCTATGCAGCTGAATGCCCCGGTCCGAACCCAGTGACGGGTATTGAGGCGAGAGACTTGCGTGAGTTTCTTGCATTGCACCCGCAAGTCTGACCCCGGCCTAAATCTGTTGTATGCGCTTACACCATTCAATCAATCTGTCCGTGCCACTTGTAAATCTGCCTAAATAGACAGAATGGGCGCACCATATTGTATGAAGTGGGGTGATGGGTTTCTATTGCCCCCGTCATCCCCTGACCTTAACCCCGCTGTACTACATAACGCCAGTGACTGTCTGTCTACAGTCTCCAACATCATGTCCGCTCTCTATCTGAAACTCGACCTCTCCAAAACTGAACTTCTGCTCCCTCCGTCTACTAACCTCCCTAAATCTGACATTTCCCTTCCCGTGGGTGGCACCACAATAACACCCCGGCAGCAGGCGCGCTGTCTGGGTGTTATATTTGACACCAATCTCTCCTTCACATCCCATATACAATCTCTTGCCCGCTCTTGCCACTTACACCTAAAGAACATCTCTAGAATCCGCCCTTTTCTCACCATGGAAACAGCAAAAACCCTCACTGTAGCATTGATCCACTCCCGCTTGGACTACTGCAACGCTATATTAATTGGCCTCCCCGTTACTCGACTATCCCCTCTCCAGTCCATTCTTAATGCAGCAGCCAGGGTCATCTATCTGGCCAATCGGTACTCGGACACGTCCGCTCTTCGCCAGTCCTTACATTGGCTGCCCATTCATTATAGGATCCAATTCAAAGTACTTGTTCTCACCCACAAAGCTCTCCACAGTGCAGCATCCCCCTACATCTCCTCCCTCATTTCTGTCTATCGACCTAACCGACCGCTACGCTCTGCAAACGACTTTCGACTAACCTCTGCACTAATCCGTACCTCCCACTCCCAACTCCAAGTCTTCTCCCGCACTGCGCCATTCCTCTGGAATACTCCACCCCAAGAAATTAGGACTATCCACAATTTGCATAGTTTCATTTGTTCAGAGCGGCCTATCACGTTCACTAATCAAAGTCATTTTATGTGTAAGTGTGCGTGTGTAGCCCATTCACTATCTCCATCCATCCTTCACTCCCTCAAGACGGCTGGACAATCATTGTAAATACACACCTGTACTTTGTATCTCCCCCATCTCATTGTAGATTGTAAGCTCTCACGAGCAGGGTCATCTTAATTTGCTTTAATTATTGTATTGTTAATGTTGTTACTTATGACTTGTGTTTTGAAACTGTTAAACTGTAAAGTGCTGAGGAATATGTTGGCGCTATATAAATAAAGATTATTATTATTATTATTGCCAGGGCAAATATTTCATCCCATAACAAAGCATTAATATCCCCCCTCAGTGCCCCTTAAAACAATTAATGACCCAAGAGTGACCATATAAAGACATAATGCCCCCTTAAAAAGTAGCAATGACAATTGAGTGCACACTCCAAAAGTAATAAGGCCACCTTTGTGCCGCCTCGCCACAAATAAGTCAAGGGTCTGTGCACACATTGCTTTTTGTTATGTTTTGTCTGTGCAGTTTTGTCACAAAACCTGAAGGATTTCTTAGTCCCAGCAAAGTAAATGAGACACGTTGCTTATTTTTAACTTGCAGACTTAAATTTTCAGCATATCAATTGTTTCATCGTATTTGCTGCTGATTTCACCCGTACTAATGAGAGAGGTAAAAATCTGCAACCAAGAACGTGGCAAAAGCGAGGCAAAAAATTATTTAACGCACCGTTTTTTTCCTTCCGAGAAGTGCAGAAATGGGGCAGAAATGTCTGCAACAAATACTTGACATGTGCAAATACCTTTAGGCTATGTGCACACAGTGCGGATCCTCCCGCGGATTTTTCCGTGCGGATTTTACTAAATCCGCAGGTCAAATGACCTGCATTTTTCCTGCGGATTTAGTGCATTTTTTGTGCGGTTTTACTGCCGTTTTTGTGCGGTTTTCTACCTGCTGATTTGTAGAATGGAGCAGGTGGAAAACTGCAGCAAAACCGCAAAAAAGAAGTGACATGCTGCTTCTTTTATTCTGCATGAAATCCACGCGGAAAAATCCGCAGCATGTGCACATAGCCTTAGGCTATGTTAACACTTTCTATTTTTCCCCACAGGCAAAACCTGCTCTCTTGGCAGTAAAGAAGCTGCTCACAAAAAGAAGGTTTTGCTGCATATTATTGTCTCTTGTACATGTTGATAAAGTTTAGTGCCCCCCAAAAAACATGGTGCCAACTTCCTTAGGATTTTTTCACCAAAAATGCAGCAAAACCTGATACCTGCGTTTTTTGCTCTTACTGTTTTTTGTGGGTGAAAAAAATACTGCAAAAACGTTGAAGTTAGTGGCATGGTGCAGGTTTCCACTTCAGTCAGGAACAAACAAAACCAATGTGAGTACATGAGATTTCATTAATCTCATAGCTTTTACTGCTACTGTAAAACGCATCTTAAAATTTGCATAAAAAAAGCAGCAAAAACGCAACGTGTGAACATAACCTTATGCTCACCTAATCTGAGCAGACCTCTATGGCAGGGGTTTATCTAGCAGGAGAATAAAAAGATTGGGCATTTGAATTTTCCTACAACATCATCTGTCAGAGACGATCAGGAGGCCTCCATACACATCCGATTGCCTGTCAGTCCCGCCAAAGTCATATCGGGCCTTAAAGGGAAACGGATACCTCCAGAAATGCTATTTACCTGTAGATATTGGGTGTCTAAAGGCCCCGTTATGCGCTTCAATGTCCCAGCGATCCCACCAACGATCCGACGTGGACGAGATCGCTGGGACGTAGTTAGCTGATCGCTGGTGAGCTGTCACATAGGCAGACTCACCAGCGATCAAGACAAGCGAGCACGCTGGTATTCAGGGTAAACAGCGGGTAACTAAGCGCCGCGCGGCGCTTAGTTACTCACTGTTTACCCTGGATACCCGATCAGGACCAGAGAACACGCTGGTATCCAGGGTAAACAGCGGGTATCTAAGAGCCACGCGGCGCTTATTTACCCGCTGTTTGCCCTGGATACCAGCTCCCAGCGTCTGCTGTATGGCGCTGGGAGCTCGTTGATCGTTGGTCTCTCGTTGTCACACACAGCGATGTGTGCTGCCCAGCAGGAGACCAACCATAGATTTATGGCCCAGACCATTAGGCAACCATTAATGATCAGCCAACTGATCACCGATCGTTGCTACGTCTCACACACAACGATGTCGTTCCAATATCATTGTGTGTAACAGGGCTTTAACTCTTGTCTGGCTGGTTTATGGGAACAGCTGCTACGAAGTGAAAATTAAGTTACGGGGGGGTGAGTCAAAAATTTTCCAGACTCCAGTTATATTAAAACTTCTATTGGTTGCATCATCTTTTTTCCGCATGAGGTCGCTGCGTTCCCAGTCACTGTTATACATTTTTGAGCATGTTACGTCGATGCGCTTGTGACTGCGGTGTGAGAAACAATGGCCGTCCTACTGGTGATTTGTGCGAAGGAAAAGCAACATGATGCAATTTTTTTTTTTTTCGTGATCTGAGGGTTCATTTGGGGCCGACGTTTTAAGAAAGAGTTTGTGCACATTATGGGGAAGGTGTTTTGTCGCGCAGATGTATGTATGAACAGATAAAGGTGTTCAAGGAAGGTCGCACAAGTGTCAATCATAAGGAAGGAGCTGGTCGCCCGTCCACGTCCGTGACCGATGACCACATTGAGCGCCATGCGACGTGAACTGATTCTGTAGGATAGACGACTGGCAGTGGATTATGTGGCAAATTGTTTGCAAAGATTCACGCGAAGACTGACGGCTACCATCATTAGCGCCGCCATAATTCTGCCGCATTTTTCAACTCCATCCGCCTCATGAAGATGCTGATAACTTTGAAGGCAGCATTTATAGAGGAATCCATATTGGTCTCTGCTGCCACCATAAAGCCCCATATTCACATTGATGACCTCCTGCTTAGAGCGATTAGGTTGGACTGCACCCATAGATCATAGATTTCCACCAGTTATTCTAAGATACAAATCATCAAAAATCTTTTAAACCTTCATAGTAAATAGATTTTCACAGTTTTTGACGTTATCCACAATAGCATCAATGTAATGACTGACAAGAAGTCTACTGTGTTTAGAAAAAAAACAAATACGGTAAATCTTCTCAGAATTCGCGCTTTCTGCTGCGGTCCGTCCTTGTGACTCTTTAGTATTCACCAGAGATCTACCGTACAAGATGGTTCTCATGCAGTTTGCCACAAGGAAAACATGTGATGAGGATGCTTGGGGTGAGGATGAGCCGGGAGGTCATTTCTGTGGCTTGTTAGCGATTACCGGTGTTAAAGAGGAGAGAAAAAGCAGAGAGAGCACACTGTGGATATTGGCACCGAATGTGCAGCAACATATGGTGACTTCCAAAGTATGAACTGCAAATGTAGAGGCTGCACTCAAATTACCACTAATTAATAATCCTAATGTCATATAACTATGCTGAATAATAGCTCTGTGTCTATATATCTATTATCTATCTCATATCTGTCTATGTAAATGAGCTATATTATCTTAGACTCCATTATGTGTTAATAGCAAAAAAAAAATACAATTGTTATTTTTATTTGACCTCTGCAGAACAACATAAATTAATTATTTACTGTACTGTGCGGGTTGTTATAATTACAAGGATAACAGATATGTTCATGTTGTTCACTGTGACATTTAAATATGAAAAAGTTTATTACGCAAAATGTGATTAAAGGAATGTTTTTGTACCATTATTTTTAGTAACTCTATGGGAAAAAATATTTTCCATAATTTAACTTTTATTTTTAAACCTATGATGTACTGGCATATTGTAATATCCCTATATGTACCAGTGCAGTATGCCTAAAAAAAAATTAAAAAAATTGAGGATTATTAGGCAGAGAAAATTCTCAGCTACACAGCAGTGTGGTCTGTGGCTCACTGTTAGAGATTCTGCCTTTCATGCTATAGAGGTCTTAGGTTTTAATCCCAGTACTGACAGGCTGTTAAAAGAAAATAAGAATTGATAAACTATAAGGATGCATCCAATGAGAACAGTCAGATGCCTCAAAAGAGAACGTGGTATCCTATGTAAGGCCTCATTCACACATCAGTGTTTGTATGCCAAAACCAGGAGTGGAACGCACATAGAAAAACTTTAACTGAAAGACTGATACCTGTTCTCTGTTTTGGAAACACTCCTGGTTTTGGCATACAAATACTGATAAAATACTGATCAAAAACACTGACATGTGAATGAGGCCTAATAAGCAACACAGGACACAAGCAAAAGCGGAGATCAGCAGTGCTGGTTCAGATCAGCATCCGGCCTCGGATCCTCTCTCCTCATCGCTCCTGTGACATCGCCATCTCCTCATGGGCCTGTGCATATCATGGTGGCTCAGTGGTTAGCACTGTTGCTTTGCAGCGCTGGGGTTCTGGGAATAAATCCCACCAAGGACGACATCTGTAAGGAGTTTGTTCTCCCCGTGTTTGCGTGAGTTTCCTCCCAGTTCTCCGGTTTCCTCTAACACTCCAAAGACCTACTGATAGGGAATTTAGATTGTGAGCCCCAATGGAGACAGTGATTATGTCTGTAAAGTGCTGTAGAATAGGATAGCGCTATATAAGCAAAGCTTAATAAATAATATATGTCTACTCTTGTATCTATCTAATCTTTTCAGGTGTGTACACCAGGTCCTGACCTGCTTTTGTCCATGGTATATAGGCGTAGGGCAGTGAAATGAATCTTTGCCCCAGATGAAAGTTTTGCCTCAGCTCTTCATGGTGCATCCTCCATGCATATAGCTGGGAGCCCTTGGGGTAAGATAGGGCTGAAATGGGCGCAGCTAGTGGAGGCCAAGACAGGACAGGAGTTTGAAATTAGAAGACAGGGAAAGGGTTAATGATAGTTATTGCACATAGGCATGAAAAGGTGGAAAAAGGGAGGCGTGGGTAAAAGGACAGGTCACACAAGGGGCTTTAGGTTTCATTGGGTAAAAGTTATAGGGGGAGGAGTAGTGTAGGGTACCTTTATAAAGAAGAGGAGGACTCCTGGACCAACGGGTCTTCAAAGGATTCAGGACCAGCGGAGGTCCCTCCCACTCACTCTTAATTTTGGTGGTGTCATTGACCAACTTTGGTGGTGTGGTGCGCGATTCAATTTGTTATGTTTGTGTTGTCATGGCAGCTGGTTGTGAGGAAGTCAGGGATGGCCTCGGTTAATTGGGCTTTGGGCACATCAGATGGACGGTGACCCTTAATCAATCATTGTGGTTAGTTCCCACTGGAACGGTTTGTGGGGAACAGGGAAAAGGTTATATGGGCAGTACTAAGACAGTTTGTCAACCCCGAGCTGGAGTGGTGCGACTGGGGAGTGTTTTAGTTTGTACTGTCCAGTATTTTCTGGTTGGCCTTCCAGAATCTCCTCTGAAAGAAGGGCGATATAAGTTTTTGTTATATTGTATATTGTGGCCATTATTCTCCATCGTCACTCAGCGTCATGTTAATTATTTAATTAGTGCTGTATATATAATTTTCAATACCCTAAGTCGCGTCCCCCAGGTCCTCGGTTACAACTCTTGTAGAAAACGGTGCAGCTAGTGAAATGCTTTCCATATACAGATGTGTTTAGGAATAGGCCAGAATAGACTGTGTAACCACTTCATAGAAGAGGACTTATTCTCCGTAAATCATTACACATATAAATGCTTTTAAATGACAAATCCAATTCTGCTACAAGTCGGTGCACTCTGTGTAATGCATTGGGCTAAGCCTCAGCAAACAAAGAGTGAAGTAGGGAGAATTAGTGGTGACTTTATAGACTCCTGGAAGGCGTCCAGCCCAGGATATATTTGGAGCTGGGGGACTCACTTACTTCTGTTTTGGTTCCAGTAACTTTACTAGTGATTTGGAAGCGAAATGGAATGTGGCTGCGATTCTGTGCCGGATAAATACTTCACCATGTTTTCCCTTAAGGTCACATAACATCATTTCATGGGGAAATAACCTATTGTTGACATTCTGCACCAATGCCGGCCAAGTCTTTGTGCTGAGAGAGGCACATTCCTATTAACTGTGTCTTTGCTGGCCATGTGGTATACAAAATAAAGTGTTAATTGATTTGGATGTATGGGAATTTTTAGGGAATGTGTAGCCATAAAATTAGCTCTGTGGGCTCAGGTTAAGAAAGCTTTTTCTGTTCCATGGGATTTATCATTTTTAACACTTTAGTCACACATTTCTATTATATCAATAGACTAGGGTAAAATGTATGTCTATGACGCTTGGATTACCCTGTGGCAACTGTTCTCCTTAAACATACTATGCAGGACTCACCCCAATGTTATACAGCCCCGATGACCTTCTAAAAATCTCTTATCTATCATGCTAAAATACTGTTGTAGTTTTATGTCTAGAAACCAACGGCCTCCCGCTATATTATGAACACATTCATCTCTCTCTCCCCATCCATCCATTAGTCAGTGATTGTGAGTAGGCGATAATCTTTATTGCCAGGGCTACTGTTCCGGTGCTTTGTGCATTACCTCTATTCCCTGTACCAGTACCGTTCAGTACAGGAGATCGTGCTGATGTTATGTGTGACGCTAGAGAAGGAGTGAGAGGGGTATTAGAGGAGTCACGGACCTGTGCTCACTGCTGGCTTGCAGCCTAGTATAAGGAATAGAGGTGAAATATAGTCCGAATAGAGCAGAGGATTCTGAAGAAGAAGTGATGATGGTGACAGCAGAGTTGGTGCCAGGGCACAAAAAAGGAAGCAGAAAAGAATAAAACACCATGAAACTGGCAGAAAAGGTATTTAGGAATCTTTAAGGGCATTATCCTTAAAGGGGTTGTCCACTACTTAGACAACCCCTTTTCGTTCCCCATCTCCCATGTTGGTGCCATTCCAGTGGTGTCACCACTCGCAGTTCGGGCTGTTGTGCAGTTGTTGTGATACGTGAGCCTGGCGCCCAATCGGCGCTGGCGTCACTATCTCCGACTTTGTATGAATTAAACATGAAGAGGAAGTCAGGGCTGCGGCTGCTCTCTTACTTCCTCTTCAGATTCAGTTCATGCTAAGGCGGAGACAGTGACGCCAACGCCAATTGGGTGCCAAGCTCATGTGTCAAAAGTTCCACATAAGAACCCTGGGAACGCGAGTGCCAACACTGCTGGAACGGCACCAGCATGGGGGGGGTGGAGTAGAAGGTTTTTTATTTTATCGGGGCCAAGACTGGGAAATGAGAAGGGGTTGTTCAAGTAGTGGACAGCCCCCTTTTAGCATTTATGGCAAAACCCATAACTGAGTCAGGGTACTGGACAAACTCTTTAACACAGAATTAAGGACCAACCCTTTACAGGGAGTGTTCAGGATTTTGAGAAAGTGGTCTGTGTGCAAAAAATGTTTTAAAATTTAAGAATAACCAACACTCACCAGTTGAATCCCCTACTTTTCCAATACTGCCAATATGTGACCCCTGCAGCTATAGTCCTCTACACTATATGACCACTGAGATTAGTGATTGTCTGCAGTGGCCACGTGAATGATTTACATGACATCATCACTGCAGGGCTAGCGTAGACAACTGGAAAGGGACATCACAATGGTGGGGGAATTAATGAGTCAGTATTTTTAACGCGCTTAGGCAACTTTCATAAGATCCTCAACAAAATCCTTTAAATCGGCAATAAAAATCTTCTGGTGCGTATCTAGGACCCTGTAAAGGGGTTGTGCAAGATTTCAAAAACATAAATGCTTTTTTTCAGAAATAGCCCACCACCTGTTCATGGGTTGGGGCCCCTACTACAGATTTTGCTTTGGAGCCATTGTTGATATTGTAACATATTTTATGTGATTTTTTAATTTTTTTCAGGTCAGACAAAGAGTTCATTTGGAGGTTCATTAGATGATACAGAATGTCACCAATCAAAGGAGAATCTGTCTAATGGAAACAGTCATAACCCATCCAAAGGTGGGCGGAATATTCCCAGGAGACACACTGTAGGTGGGCCACGTAGCTCGAAAGAAATCTTGGGAATGCAGTCATCAGACATGGACAGGAAGAGGGAAGCCTTTTTGGAGCACCTTAAATACAAATACCCTCATCATGCAACTGCAATAATGGGTCACCAAGAACGTCTGAGAGATCAGGTATGTGATCCGACAGTGTAGACTCCAGTGCTACTTAGCTAACACTTTCTCTATGTGATCAGCTCTTCTTTGTTGACATCCGCAGTAAAGGTTGACTTTGATTCATTGTGATCCTCCAGGTTGTCTTGTCTTCTGTTTGGGTCTTCAGGCTTCTCAGTGATGTTTTCTTGATTTTTGTCATGGCATCGATCCATCTTATTGCCGGTGATAAATACGTGGCATCTAAAGGACTAAATACTCTGATGATTCAGCCATTGTGAGCATCATTGTGGCAAGCGAGAGCCACAGTCAGCTTGGATGAGTTCCTGAAGTTGTATCATACAAGGATGGGAAAAATGGCGCACAAGAAAGCAGTTTTAATAGTGAATATATATTTTACTACCATTTGCAAAATTATAATTTCTGGATAAAATATCTGACTATTTATGAAGTTGTAATAGGCATTTAATATGTTTATAGCTAGAGGCTTGACACATGTAGGAGCAGACAGTATACCATAATATCATGGAGACCTCAGGACAGCAGGATTATTAACTGGTGGAGCAATGTCATTGTAATGGAAGCTACTTTGACTGGAATGTAAAGAGTAAGTCCTGAGATCCTCACAGATCACTATAAACCAAGGGGCAGAAGTGTGAACAGATCAATGTTTGGATCTATAGACTATCTACTGTAGTTGAGCAAAATGATTCTCAGGATCATGGTCCAGTGGCTTCATTGATAGTCCATGGCCGCCAAACAAGAGTCCTGGAAATCAGTTACTATTACTAGCTGCCAGCATCCCCAATGCTCTTCTGTTTAGGAGGCAGAGAACACATCAAGAATTATGGTGGGTAGTAAGAGATTTGCAGAGCTCTCGTCTGGCGACCATGAGCTACCGTCATGGCCAGTGATCCAGGGTCCTGCAAATCCTTTTGCTCAACTCTTCTATCTACAAAGCCTCTGCACCACTTACGTATAAACTAAACGGCTCTGTCCTTTGATTTCAGTGATCGGCGGTGGTCTCAGGACAAGGACCCCCACAAGATCAACTCTATTGAACAAGCACTATAAATATAAAAAAAAATATAGAAAAGTTTATCTATCCTTTAAACAAGTTTTGCAGTTTGGAGAAACCTCTGTGACTTTGTGCCAAAATGATTCTGAGCTAGAAAAATGTCAAAATCTACCAATCTTGGCAGTAGTAATTTTGAGTTGATTTCTTGTAATAGCTGCTTGAGTTGAGAGGGGCAGTTCCCAAATCACATTACAACTAGTGATGAGCGAACGTGCTTAGATAAGGTGTTACCTGACCATGCTCAGGTGCTAACCGAGTGACTTCAGCGTGCTCCAAAAATATGTTCGAGTCCCTGCGGCTGCATGTCTGGTGGCTGTTAGACCGCTGCAACACATGCAGGGATCACTCGTTTGTTAAGCAATCCCTTGTGGCTCTTGATGAGCTGCGAGACATGCAGCCGCGGGGACTCGAACATATTATTCGAGCATGCCGGAGACACTCGGTTAGCATCCGAGCATGCTCGGATAGCTATTTATCCCCTCATCACTAGTTACAACTCATTTCTCTCATATCTCTTCATATCTTACATGGGTTGTGGAAAAGTGTTTGTTACAGGGTCAATAACGTGATTCTACACTCTTTGTCCCCCCATTTTGCCAGTTTTCTACCATTAAACTACTTGAAATGTTGCAAAATATAGGCACATCTTATAATTGCTCAAAAAAAAATTTGTGGCTCCCGTCATTTTTACGCCAGTCGTAGCCAATTTTTGGAAAAGTGGACAAAGCTTACTCGAGGGACTTTGTGTTTGAGCGCAAACGAGAAATTCAGCAAAATTTATGTTAAAGAAGCAGCGCAAATTACGACAGAAATGTACTCCGGTCCTTGCGGTGACCCGGCAGCTGAAAGTTGGGACAAGCTGATTAACAGAACCGGGGTCTATAAGGTTAGACACGGGCCAAGAGTAAATCACCATGGACTATGTGGGTCCTGGTGATGTTTTGCGGCAGTTGTGCAATATTCTTTGCTGCTTACGGACAGCGGTACCCATCATGGGGATCAGGGTGATACGTGTTCGCAGTTGGCAGCATCTCCAACTTTGGCTGCCACCATAATGCACCACGGACACATATAAACAGGATACAGAGTAGTAATGTGTCGTCAATCTGAACTTCCAGTATTATCGGTTTTACATGGCGAGAGATGCATTTCAGTCCGCCAGCACATTGATATGCTAAGCAGTGGCGGCAGCTGGGAATATAATGATGATATTAATATTTGTGAAGAATAATGGAGTGTACTTTCCTAATCTGCTGTTTATAAGATTTGTTTGTAACGAGCACATGCAGAAATGTGACGCTTTGTTAATAATCCTGTTCTCTGAATTTAGATTGGAATTGCTTTTGATGTTTTATTTATTGCTCCGTCGTCGCTCCTGCAGATCCTCCACATGTTAATCACGCGCGCGCTATTCAGTGACCGTCCGCGGCTTCATCTGGGACACACAAGGGGATGAGCAGTTTTTGGGAAACGGAGTTTGACCATAGTGCATTGAAAAAGTTCTGCAACTTTCTTATTTAGACTATTTCATTCCATAACAAATTTTAAGATTTCTGTGTACATGTAGAACCTGAAAAACCATCGTCTAATGTATCTGTTCCAAGCTTTAGAAAATACAAAAGTGAAAAACAGCATGAAAACAGCACCCAGGAGTCCGGCATGTGTGAGAGCAAGGATTCAGTCTATCCACATACGGAAAGCTGAGAGGACTTGTGCAGTAATTGTACACAGAGGTCAAACTAAATATAAAAAGCACACAACACATTCCACACTACCTCCAATCGGAAATAACGGCTGCTAATTATTAACCCTAACATGGAATTCTCTGTAGATTTGTTCAGAAGTGTTTTCATGACTGGATAAATCTATTATCTCTTCTATCTCTTAGGTATGATCAATCCTTAGTAAGTAAAATACTGCAAGTGTCATTTGAAATAGTTCTTGAAGGGTTGGACTGGTCCTCCAGAGAACCGGAGAATCCACCGGTGGGCCCTAGCTTCCTCTTTAGGAGAGTTCATAGTGCAAACCTTGCAGCTGCCATGGGACTCTTGAGTGGGGGAGAAAGGTGGGCCCCCAGAATCAAATCCTCTGGTGGGCCCAATGTTCTTCAGTCTGACACTGAGTTCTTGTATTGGAGAAAACTAAATTCTAATTGAGAGTGAACCTGTCTATTCAGGCGACTGCTATGTTTCTGGCCTTTATATGACTCGTATCCAGTATTTTCACTAGTTTTCCCCTCTGCCTGCTCCTCTAATTTTTAGTTGTCTTTTGATCTAGTGGATGAATCAGGCTAGCTACTATGATATTTTCATACATAGCTCTCCCGTCTCTCTGTAGTGCGTGTTCAGAAGCAGCATCAGTATGGAGGACATTATACAGCGATACTGAGCAGTGTAACTGTGAATCCAGCTCTGTGGTGAGGTAGAAAGCTGCAGTACGGTCTGTACGTGTCTCCCTTTCCCTGTCCTCTCATTGTGCTCCTTTCTTCCCCTACTCTTTGCATAGACTTAAATAGGAATATGTAATCTAATATCGCAGTAAGCTTGACCAAGATGGATTTTAGCAGTTTTTTAGAGTGAATGAAGAGTTGTGGGGGCAGAAAAAGGATAAGAAAGGGCTCATAAGTGAAGAAAGGCGCTTATTTATCATATTAGATATGTTACAAAGTTTATTTTTATATCCCTTGTACTGTTCACTTATACAAAGTTTGTTTAAACAGTGAACGGGAACCTGTCCACCTGAACCATTGGCAGCATGAAATTTAGAAATTTTCCCATTACAGAATGCTATGTTTTACTCTACATGTGTCATTGATTCAGAGCAAATGTAATTCGAAAAACAAGCTGGACAAGGGGAGAGGACTCCTGGCACATGAAGAAGAGTCCCCTGGTTGTCTCCTTCTGGCTTCTTCCTACCTTACTTGGCCTGATTGACCGGTCTCTCCCCATATTGACATTTTTTAATCTGCTAACTCTACCAGACCATGGAGTGTGAGACGACTGTATGCTTCAGAATTACATTCCAGAGTGGAAAATATTTTTTGCATACACTACAGTTGTTAATTATTTCAGACAAGACCCAACTAAACATTCCACACCCACCCCAGACCTAAAACACAAGCCCCTGGTGGTGACCCTATGTCCCCATCCTGACCCCTTTCTGGTATAATATCCCCCATCCTGGACCCCTTCCAGTAATAGTGTCCCCGATTCTGGTGTAATGTCCCCATCTTGGGCCCTTTCAGTAATATATGTCACCATCCTGGGCTCTTCCAGTAATACATGTGCCCCATCCTGGCGTCTTCCAGTTATATATGTCCTCAATCCTGGCCCCATCCAGTAATATATGTCCCTCATCCTGGGCCCATCCTGTAATAATGCTCCCTGTTTTGCCACTGTTTAAAAAACTCTGATTCAACTCACCTTCTTCCGCTTCAATGATGCGCAACGTCTTCTACTGTAGCCCGCACAAAGGCCGGCATGCAAGCGACAGGCAGAGAATGACGTCACTGCCATGCGTTGCCTGCTCGCCGACGTCAGCTGCTGGCCTCTGATTGCCCAGCGACTTGTATTGAAGTGCAGGGATCAGGCAGGTCTACATTTCTAAGGACGCACTTCTATCCGAAATAGGCAATGGTGTCAGTGGGCCTAGCTGCAGTGACCACGATCATTTCGCACTTGATCGTATGTTCAAGACCATCAGGTGGAATAAAAAACTTTTTTTGTTTACAATACAAAAAAAAATAAATAATACAAAACTTGAAATCATCTCCTTTTCCACATTAAAAAAATAAGGAAATAAAAAAATAAACATGTGATATTGCCGCATCTGAAAACGTCCATGCCATGACAATATGAAACTAACTCAAAAGGTAAACTGCATAAAGAAAAAAACTATTGAATAGTATTTTACAAGCAATGTACTCACAGAAAATGCAAAAAAAGCAATCTGAAAGTTTGTATCTACCCCAAAATTGTATTTACAAAAATTCCAACCGAAAAAAAACATTGCACTTCTTCATCTACAAAAAAAATAAAAACTTGTGGGTCTTGTAAAATGGCAACACAAACCAAGTTTCTATGTTTTTTTAACCACTAAAGTAATTTTAAAATTGTATATACTGTATACATTTGGTATTTACAATAGCCCTCACAGTCCCCTGATCTGAACATCATTGAAAATCTGTGGCTAGATCTCAAAATAGCAGAGGATGCAAGACGACCCCGGAATCTCACAGAACTGGAAGAATTTTCCAATGGAAGAATGGATGAAAATCCCTCAAACAAGAATTGAAAGACTCTTGTCTGGCTTAAAAAAGGATTTACAAGCTCTAATACTTTCAAAAGGGGGTGATACTAGGAACTAACCAGGCAAGGGGGGCCCAAACTTTTGCATCGGCCCATTTTCCTTTTTATAATTTTTAAAATATAAAATATATAAATATGTTTTTTGCCTAAAATACAAAGGAAATGTGTCATCTAGGCCATTTAGAGATCATTTCATCTTTAACTTTCTTTACTGTTCACAATTAGGGCTCGTTCCATCTTGCGATTAGAATTTGGATTACATTTGTACCAATTTAATCCTATGCTTCTGTTCTCAATGGCGTTTTTCTTTCCTGCTCCGATCGGATCGAGTTTGGCCAGGAAAAAAGATGGAAGCATGCTGCGCTTGCATGCCAAATTCGGATCACGCGCACCCATATAAGTCTATGAAACATCACACTGCGCTCGGATACCACCCGAGTGCAGTGTGATTCACTCCGATGCCGGCAGCAGAGTTGACGGAGAAAGTAATTTCTCTGTCTCCTCTGCACCTGTGCTGTGATTCATACGAGAGGATCGGAGCACTGACACTCGGATCACGCTCGCAACAGAGCAGCAGTTGAGGGTCATTAGCTTATTTTTTTTCCCATGCCGAATACAGCTGAGAAAAAATTTGCAGATCTCCACTGCCTCATTGATTAACATTGGTCCAACCGCAATCCGATTTTTATCGGATTGCGCTCATCCGATTTATATGCTCATGTGAGCGAGCACTAACCTGAAGAATCTTGTCACCCGATCATTTTTATTGCACAATGAACTCCATGAAAAGAAAACTCAAAAACCTATGGCAGAACAGTCTTTTTTTTTCATTATTTCAATCCACTTGAAATTTTTTTCCCTTCTTTCTGTACATTTAAATGGTATAATATAAAATAAATGATGTAACTCAAAACTACAACTCGTTCTGCAAAAAAAATAAAAACTTTATGACTCATGGAAGAATAGGAAAAAAAACACAAATGCAAAAACAAAAAATGTGGATAACACCACACTTATAGATTTATATAGGCTGCTAATTTTACTGGGATCTAATTAAAATATTACATTTATTTTTACATTCCAAAAGTAGAGTTTTCAAAAGGCAATTCTCACTTTTTAGACCGTTTGTTGGGGCACATTTCGAAAAGAAAATATTGTGATCACCTGGTGTCCCACTTAACCGGACAACCCCTTGGCTCAGGATATATGGCAACAAGCAGTCACACTTTAGAACTATCGAAAAATACCTAAAAGGTCAATTGCACCTCAGTTGTTCCTGACATATGGAGGCACCATTTGTCGGACAGTTCCATAGTATAGAGCCATATGGAGACAATGTACAGTATCGGTGACCTGGATCGGTGACTTCTGCTCTGCAGGACACTTCGTTTTAATGGTCACTATGTAGTTGGACAACGACATTCCCCATTACGCTCTGACATCAGAATCTTAGGTTGGAGGCCATTGGTGTAATAATTCATGATGCAATAGAAATAAATGCTATAGAGGGATATCCAGCAGTGAGACAATCATTTTTGGTGCAATTGCTTTTTAGTAATATACCCTGGGAAATTTTTAGAAATAGAAATTATATTGGGTATATATTTCAATATTCTAGAATCTGACTTGCACTTGCAGGGTTCGTCATGCACCAGTGCCCTCATGTCGCTCCATAGGACCTGCTCCATCACATTCCTCACATGATCTCATCCTATTTATAACCCAATTATAAGACAATTGAAAACCTTTTGACTCCAGCCGTGGAGCAGGAAGTCTAGCTCAGATCCTGCCTCTTCTCCCTATGACCTGGGGCTAGACAATTAGCTTCCACATTCTCCCAGTTACCAGACCAAAGGGTCTTTACGGTGCAACCTTGGTTTTCTGTGCTAGTCAACGATACTAAACTCATTCTCGTACAACTGAAAATGGTTCCGAGAATGCAAAAATAATTGTTTTGAGAAAAAATGTATCAACATATTTAAGTATATATTTTTTTTTATTTTTGCTTTTCTTTTTTTTATGCATTAAATTAATTATTTGGGTCTGTCAGAGCAAAGCAGCAATGAAGCAACAAAGTTTACCCGTACAGGCCTCCAGACAAATGCACTATCAGGATGCAGTGGACCCATATAATTAAGATAACACAGGTGCAAAAATACCAATGAAACAACCGCTCGCAGCCTACCAATACATGGAGGGGGCGGTTGCCTGGTATGTTGATGCACAAAAAACTTGTATGCGGTGCTGTTCACACCATGGCCCACACAGCATCCAGGCCAGCCTAGTAGTGACACCCTTCTATTAGCTCAGGCGGGCTGGTCCAGCACTATCAAAATGCAAGCCATGGGGACAGACACCGCAGTTTACAAGACCAAATGGGCCCAACTGCACCCTGAATAAAAAGTGCAAAAAACACATTTACAAAAAATGTGGAGTATTAGCTGATATTTTGGCCAAAATACGTGAGCCCGTAACCTGCGTCAAAGATCTCCACGTTTACGGGTACCTAACACTAAATACTAACACTAATACAGCACGGCATAGAAAGAGGACTTAAAAATCCTCCAATAGCAGAAAAGAGCAATGAAGCAACAAAGTTTACCCGTACAGGCCTCCAGACAAATGCACTATCAGGATGCAGTGGACCCATATAATTAAGATAACACAGGTGCAAAAATACCAATGAAACAACCGCTCGCAGCCTACCAATACATGGAGGGGGCGGTTGCCTGGTATATTGATGCACAAAAAACTTGTATGCGGCGCTGTTAGAGCGCTGTCAGAGCAAAGCCCAATGATTTCACAAGGTATATACTCAGATAAAAGTGGCCCTGGGCATATCTACACATTTGAGACAGCCCCATTAAAGGAATTGTACTTTGTTCCCACATAATTGTTCTTTTACATGTAATTATTGCACTGTAGACATCGTGTCCATGTTCCCAATTTGAGGGGAGCCAGGGCTGTAGTCCGTGGCTGACATAGATTGCTCAATCACGTCCTGGTCTCCCGCCACATACATACAATATCCCCTTTGCAGTGTACCTTCTTTAATGCCTTCGGTACCATCAGGGTCCCCTCTGATCTGCTATGGGTTCACTCCTGTTGGCTTCACACAAAGAGAGACAGAGTCCAGTTTCAACTTGTAACAAATAACTTTACTTGAATCCCTTCGCAGTGCGTCCAGCTCAGTTACAGCAAGTTCACAGGGTACATCACAGTACACATCCTTGTCTATTCCTGTGCTTTTCCCTACTTGTTCTAGAATGCTCCCAAGTCGAACTGACTTGTCTAGTACCGCAGTGTTCCTTTTATCCAGCTTAACTACCTTCAGGAGTTCCCCTGTCTGTTTCACCCCAGACATAAGGGCATCTGCCCACCTAGTCAGCTGCCACATCTTGGTGCTGCCCTGCATTCCGATGTTGCTATGTCCTTCAGTTCCCAAGCCCTGGACGACTGGGCTCCTAGCTTGAAACGTTATGGGGTCCACTGTGTTGCCCGGGCTCTAAGGCCCTACTGAGCTGTCTGGGCTTCCTGGCCCTATTACCTACATTCAGGAAATACTCCTGCCTTAGCCACAGTTCGCCAGTCCTATTTTAACTAGTTGCTATTCTAAGCTCTTATTCCTATCCTACTGTGCTCCCATCTAGCGACTAACCCTATAACTTCACTTTCCCAATCTACACAACATACATATATACATAGCAACATCAGGTACATTATATATACAGTGGGGAAAAAAAGTATTTAGTCAGTCAGCAATAGTGCAAGTTCCACCACTTAAAAAGATGAGAGGCGTCTGTAATTTACATCATAGGTAGACCTCAACTATGGGAGACAAACTGAGAAAAAAAAATCCAGAAAATCACATTGTCTGTTTTTTTTTTCATTTTATTTGCATATTATGGTGGAAAATAAGTATTTGGTCAGAAACAAGCAATCAAGATTTCTGGCTCTCACAGACCTGTAACTTCTTCTTTAAGAGTCTCCTCTTTCCTCCACTCATTACCTGTAGTAATGGCACCTGTTTAAACTTGCTATCAGTATAAAAAGACACCTGTGCACACCCTCAAACAGTCTGACTCCAAACTCCACTATGGTGAAGACCAAAGAGCTGTCAAAGGACACCAGAAACAAAATTGTAGCCCTGCACCAGGCTGGGAAGACTGAATCTGCAATAGCCAACCAGCTTGGAGTGAAGAAATCAACTGTGGGAGCAATAATTAGAAAATGGAAGACATACAAGACCACTGATAATCTCCCTCGATCTGGTGCTCCACGCAAAATCCCACCCCGTGGGGTCAGAATGATCACAAGAATGGTGAGCAAAAATCCCAGAACCACGCGGGGGGACCTAGTGAATGAACTGCAGAGAGCTGGGACCAATGTAACAAGGCCTACCATAAGTAACACACTACGCCACCATGGACTCAGATCCTGCAGTGCCAGACGTGTCCCACTGCTTAAGCCTGTACATGTCCGGGCCCATCTGAAGTTTGCTAGAGAGCATTTGGATGATCCAGAGGACTTTTGGGAGAATGTCCTATGGTCTGATGAAACCAAACTGGAACTGTTTGGTAGAAACACAACTTGTCGTGTTTGGAGGAAAAAGAATACTGAGTTGCATCCATCAAACACCATACCTACTGTAAAGCATGGTGGTGGAAACATCATGCTTTGGGGCTGTTTCTCTGCAAAGGGGCCAGGACGACTGATCCGGGTACATGAAAGAATGAATGGGGCCATGTATCGTGAGATTTTGAGTGCAAACCTCCTTCCATCAGCAAGGGCATTGAAGATGAAACGTGGCTGGGTCTTTCAACATGACAATGATCCAAAGCACACCGCCAGGGCAACGAAGGAGTGGCTTCGTAAGAAGCATTTCAAGGTCCTGGAGTGGCCTAGCCAGTCTCCAGATCTCAACCCTATAGAAAACCTTTGGAGGGAGTTGAAAGTCCGTGTTGCCAAGCGAAAAGCCAAAAACATCACTGCTCTAGAGGAGATCTGCATGGAGGAATGGGCCAACATACCAACAACAGTGTGTGGCAACCTTGTGAAGACTTACAGAAAACGTTTGACCTCTGTCATTGCCAACAAAGGATATATCACAAAGTATTGAGATGAAATTTTGTTTCTGACCAAATACTTATTTCCCACCATAATATGCAAATAAAATGAAAAAAAAAACAGACAATGTGATTTTCTGGATTTTTTTTTCTCAGTTTGTCTCCCATAGTTGAGGTCTACCTATGATGTAAATTACAGACGCCTCTCATCTTTTTAAGTGGTGGAACTTGCACTATTGCTGACTGACTAAATACTTTTTTTCCCCACTGTATATACAATAGACAAACAATATACCATAATACCAACATGAGAAAAGGGAGTGGAGCATCACGTGATCTTGGTACACCCCTTACACCAACTCATCTGGATAAATATTAATCAGCCATTGACTTTTCTGAGTGCTCATTTTGATGTCTGTGAGGCACATACTTGTTCTGTGTTTTTCACAGATGGAAAAGAAAAATTGGTGCTCACTTAGCGCTTTTGGGAGGTGGTTGACTTGGAGGATTGTCCCAAAATGTAGTGTAAGAGAAAAACAACTGCTCTTCCATGATGTCTTTGAGGTCTTGAATCAAAAACTATTCGTGTAGTAGGCACAACGTACGTGGCTTGAGGTATGGAGACATAGGTGACCATGTAGGATGTTGACCTATTTGGATCTTTTTCACATAGTTGTTGGCCAAAAGATGTGGGGGAGAGCAGGGAGTGCACACATTGTGCGCTAAGGTATGTGCACTCCATGCTCTACTCCACATCTTTTGGCACAGTGACTATGTGAAAAACACCCGGAGGGGTCGAAACGTCCTACATGGGTGCCTATGTCTCCATTCCTCGTGCCACGTACTTTGTGTCTACTACACTAATATATATTCTTGGAT
Source organism: Dendrobates tinctorius (assembly GCF_039654945.1). NCBI lineage: Eukaryota > Metazoa > Chordata > Amphibia > Anura > Dendrobatidae > Dendrobates > Dendrobates tinctorius. The sequence continues at coordinate 65,993,248 of NW_027361738.1, read as the reverse complement.
TCAAAACCCTAAAGACATCAGGGAAGAGCGATTGTTTTTCTCCTCTTTTTTTACAAATAGAACTTGTGCCCATTATAGTCTGTGTCTTTTGACATCAAGTGATCTGCATAAAAACATTGAAACTTGTATGATTTTGATAAAACTCACCAATGCAAATCTAAGGGTTTGTGGAAAAAAAAAATAATTTGGACAGAGGATCGGCACTTGGATGTCATCCTAATTGTATCTGTTTGCTGTCATCTTTTAATTTAGATCGACACTAGAAGCTCGAGAAACCTTCTCATATGCAAAAAATAAACCAGTGAAACTCTGATGATTAAAGGGAATCTGTCACCCCTTTTTTCACCTATCAGCTGCTGGCACCACCATCAGGGGCTTATCTACAGCATTCTGTAATGCTGTAGATAAGCCCCTGATGCAACCTGAAAGATAAGAAAAAAGAGTTAATTATACTCACCCCAGCGTTCGGTCCAGTCCGATGGGTGTCGCCGTCCCATCTGGCGCCTGCCATCTTCATACGATGATGTCCTCCTCCTTACTTCTCCCTCGGCTCCTGTAAAGGCGTACCTTTCTCTGCCCTATTGAGGGCAGAGCAGAGTACTGCAGTGCGCAGGCGCCGGAGCTCTCTGACCTTTCCCGGCGCCTGCGCACTGCAGTAATTTACTCTGCCCTCAACAGGGCAGATAAAGTACACGCGCGCAGGAGCCGAGGGAGAAGAAAGGAAGAGGACATCATCGTATGAAGATGGGAGGTGTCGGACAGGACCGCGACACCCATCGGACCGGACCGCCCCCCCGGTGAGTATAATCTAACGTGTTTTTCTTATCTTTCAGGTTTCATCGGGGGCTTATCTACAGCATTACAGCATGCCCCATTTTAGTAACAATAGTGCCTCCATCATTTCGTTCCCAATTGATGGCAAGAATAATATAGTCTGGCAACACTATTCCTGCCATGAAAACCACTTTGCTTCCCCATTAGATGCCATTGGAAGCAATCGGTATTAAAGTCAGTTAACCATTTATTGATGGGGCTCAATATAAATCGGACTGAGATTGGACCGCAATGCTTGGACTGACCGGAGGGTCTCCTGACCCAAGCGTGCAGCTTCATATATTTCTATGTAGCTGTGACGCTCAGGTCAGGAGAGCTGCCAACCAGGCTGTGCCTGCGGTCTGATCTCGCTCAGATTTATGCGGCCGTCTGACTGCACCCTAATATGTGGAAATGTCAGCTGCTCTACAGATTTTGTAAAAAATGTCAAAACCGGAGCGTTTTTCTTCAGTGTGGTGCATCTGATTTTTATCCACTTTTGGTCCGTGTGTCCATTTCTGACATCAGTGTTACATCTGTGTTTTAGGCATATGAAAATAAAAGTAAAATACCATGCTCCCCCTAAACCGTAAAAATGAGCAGGACAAAGATGACGCACAATGACATCCACGTGCTGCCCATTGATTCAAATGAGCGAGTTTGGGCTATGACGCCTAGAACACGGTTGTGAATCACGGATGTGTTTTAAGTAACTTGTAAAATCTGTAACTGATCCCCTAACATATCATACAGAATGTATAATACCAGTGCCTTCCTATATAGTAGATGTGCTGTTGAGACCCCCCCTGCTACCCAAACCCACATGCAACTGCTACCTCTGCCCACCTTAAAAGGGTTGTCTGGCTTTGGGGTACAAGTCTGCCATCACTCTAACAGTACGCAGTGTGCACGCTGTCAAGATTCTTCAGTGCTGGTGGACGCAACTGTAAGTATTAAATTTGCATATACAGTTAGGTCCATATATATTTGGACAGAGACAACATTTTTCTAATTTTGGTTCTAGACATTACCACAATGAATTTTAAACAAAACAATTCAGATGCAGTTGAAGTTCAGACTTTCAGCTTTCATTTGAGGGTATCCACATTAAAATTGGATGAAGGGTTTAGGAGTTTCATCTCCTTAACATGTGCCACCCTGTTTTTAAAGGGACCAAAAGTAATTGGACAGATTAAATAATTGTAAATAAAATGTTCATTTCTAGTACTTGGTTGAAAACCCTTTGTTGGCAATGACTGCCTGAAGTCTTGAACTCATGGACATCACCAGGCGCTGTGTTTCCTCCTTTTTGATGCTCTGCCAGGCCTTCACTGCGGTGGTTTTCAGTTGCTGTTTGTTTGTGGGCCTTTCTGTCTGAAGTTTAGTCTTTAACAAGTGAAATGCATGCTCAATTGGGTTGAGATCAGGTGACTGACTTGGCCATTCAAGAATATTCCACTTCTTTGCTTTAATAAACTCCTGGGTTGCTTTGGCTTTATGTTTTGGGTCATTGTCCATCTGTAGTATGAAACGACGACCAATCAGTTTGGCTGCATTTGGCTGGATCTGAGCACACAGTGTGGCTCTGAATACCTCAGCATTCATTCGGCTGCTTCTGTCCTGTGTCACATCATCAATAAACACTAGTGACCCAGTGCCACTGGCAGCCATGCATGCCCAAGCCATCACACTGCCTCCGCCGTGTTTTACAGATGGTGGTATGCTTTGGATCATGAGCTGTACCACGCCTCCGCCATACTTCTCTCTTTCCATTATTCTGGTAGAGGTTGATCTTGGTTTCATCTGTCCAAAGAATGTTCTTCCAGCACTGTGCTGTCTTTTTTAGATGTTTTTTAGCAAAGTCCAGTCTAGCCTTTTTATTCTTGATGCTTATGAGTGGCTTGCACCGTGCAGTGAACCCTCTGTATTTACTTTCATGCAGTCTTCTCTTTATGATAGATTTGGATATTGATACGCCTACCTCCTGGAGAGTGTTGGTCACTTGGTTGGCTGTTGTGAAGGGGTTTCTCTTCACCATGGAGATTATTCTGCGATCATCCACCACTGTTGTCTTCCGTGGGCGCCCAGGTCTTTTTGCATTGATGAGTTCACCAGTGCTTGCTTTCTTTCTCAGGATGTACCAAACTGTAGATTTTGCCACTCCTAATGTTGCAGCAATTTCTCGGATGGGTTTTTTCTGTTGTTGCAGCTTAAGGATGGCTTGTTTCACCTGCATGGAGAGCTCCTTTGACCACATGTTTCCTTCACAGCAAAACCTTCCAAATGCAAGCACCACACCTCAAATCAACTCCAGGCCTTTTATCTGCTTAATTGAGAATGACATAATGAAGGGACACCTGTCCATGAAATAGCCTTGGAGTCAATTGTCCAATTACTTTTGGTCCCTTTAAAAACAGGGTGGCACATGTTAAGAAGCTGAAACTCCTAAACCCTTCATCCAATTTTAATGTGGATACCCTCAAATGAAAGCTGAAAGTCTGAACTTCAACTGCATCGGAATTGTTTTGTTTAAAATTCATTGTGGTAATGTCTAGAACCAAAATTAGAAAAATGTTGTCTCTGTCCAAATATATATGGACCTAACTGTATAAAGTCACATGCCAACTAGACGTGTGTGGCCTTGTTCAATTGAGCAGGTTAGATATGTCTAGTTGGAATGTGGCTGAGATTATGTAAGTCACATACTCCGATCCCGTTACCAGCACCAGAGAATTCTGACAGCATACGGTGAGGATTCACCCAAGCCTGGACAACCCCTTTAAAGCTATATTTCTGAATATAAATGCATACCAACCATCAGCGCTACCTAACATACCTAGTGAGTTAAGCCAAAAAATATGTATCCGCTACATGAAATGTGCACCATTTGTGCAATAATAGTAGAAATTTTGGAAGGGAATAGATTTTTTTTTTTCACAAAGCTAGAACAAGTGATTGAAAAATAGTTATAAAGATATGAAAAAAGTAAAATAAAAATAAAAAATCAACATAAAAGTAAGAGTAAAATCTGAAAGTGTAATAATACAATAGAAATATTGTTTAATAGTAAAAAAAAAAAAAAAAAAGAGAAACCTGCTGGGGCAGAATACTGGAACCCTCCAGAGCTGCCAGCAAAACCTAGTGGCAACTGTTCAGCAGATAGGGACATTGTCAGACAGGGAGGGGCGGATAAGGAGAGGGCATTGTTCTATTCAACACCAGTGGCCCTCTGCAAAACTCATCATCAACCCTCTTCACTGGGGAAATGCAGGCAGCAGACCTGTGAGGAGAGAGGTGCTGACAGCTCAGGAAGCACTATGTGCTAGAAAAAACAATTTTGAAAAAAAAAAAAACTTTTAAACTTTTTTTTTTCTTTTTTCTCCACATTAGCCAGTAGTTGTGAGAAGTAGTTTTGCCAGGTGGGGTTGTAGTCACCATGGAGATGTTATGATGTCACGGTTGGGAAAGCATGTCAAGGCAGCAGAATCGACATGTTGCAGCGGTAGAAGGTCCCATAAGCTGCAAGCAAGTTTTCAAGAAAGTACAGGAGGGAGATGGCGCCAGTATTTACCTGACAGAGTCAAAGGAGTACTAGGGGTTTGCCCCGGGATCTGACTTTGGATTGCGATTTTGCAGGACACCTTGCCGCCCTCCGCCAGGTAACCGCAGACACCCCCCTTAATAAATAAGTCACCTATTGCAGTCGAGTCTTATCGGTTGCACATGTTGCTATTTGCAGAGCATAAAGCGAGTGTTAATGTCGGATTTTTGTTCGTGCTGATGTTCTAATAGCTTTTTAAAATGCTTGAAAAAAAAAAAGTACAGATGCAGCAGAGCTGGCTTTGTCGGACACAGTAGAGCCGAGTTTGTCATGAGGCGCAATTTTTGATAATATGCTTTTGTACAGCACGATAGGTAATCCTCAGTGGCGGCGGTGCGGGTTGACGTGTTGAGAGTGTTATAATGCTCTTTAAGACGCCTATTTTAGGACCGATTCTTTTATTTTTGCGTGAAGACACCTCTAGGATGGCAAACTTTAATCTTTTATCTGTCTGAGATGGTTTAGTAAATCTTGCATTGAGCTGGGGGTTGGACACGATGACCCTGGAGGTCCCTTCCAACTCTGGACTCTTAAGATCTCGTCATTGATGAAGCATCGAAGGGTTAAATGATGCATTCAGCTCTGCTACATCGTTTGTGAAGTATTTAGCAATAGGTGTGAAATGTTACCGTAATGTTTAAATGTACCCATTGGTATCCAGATGAAATGTGAGCCATCCGCACAGTCTGCATGTTCGTACAAGCTGGAAATTTAATGTAAAAGTGAAAACTGTCTACAATCAGGCGCCTACCGAGATGTAGCAGAGCTGAGCTACTGTGTATGCTAGATAGTAACTTTAACTAAAATAAAACTATTGGAAACTGCTTGGCTACAATCGCATACATGTGCACTACTGATGTAGCAGAGCTGAGGTAGAGCTATGGTAGATGAAGCATTGGTTACTATTAAAAATTCTGCTCTTCTCAGGTACAATGGGTACCGATGTAGCAGAGCTCGTTTGCTGTTGCAATGACTAGCATTAAATGTTTTAATAAAAGTGAAAAGCATTAATCTACACTGGGATTGACATTTGGCACAAGTCAAATAGATGCGGCACTACGCAAAATCAACTGCACTATCTTCACTTCTAAAGTTATCACAACTCCGCTCTGCTGCTGCGCCATCATATTGGTGAGAGTGGGCTGCACCAAATACACATGTGGTAATGGGAATGAATAAAAAACCTGAATTCAATGATTAAGTGTCATGAGAGTGTCATATCCTCCTGGGAGATCTGGGGGTAGAAGATCACTACTACTGTGTGTTTGTGTCCCATATTAAATGGATTTGGTTTCCTTTGGAGCTGAAGAGGTTAACAACCTTTTCTATGCTGGTCAGAAACTTGCAGCTCCATTTTCAGCTGCTTCTGATCTGGTCATTACCTCTCCCTATAAAACCTGGCCAGAACCTCTCTGTCTTGCCAGAGAAAGCATTGCTTCCTGGCTCCATGGAGATGCTGTGCTGCATAAGACATTATTGTTGATACTGGAGATTCATCTTCCTGTGCTGTTTACTGGTGGGAGTGGAGTTGTTGTAGTAGTGATCTTTAGTTTGCTGTAGTACATGTGTGTTTATTTCCTGGTCCCTATTCCCATTTAGTTGGTACATTCCTATCTTTCTCGATATACCTCTTTAGCTTTGTGTTTGTATGTTTGTTGCTTGTTATCCTGGTTTCGTCATTGTCTTATATTTCTGTCCCAGGCCTCATGAGGTGGGGGAGAGGACGGATCAGGGTTTAGCAGGAGCATAGTAAAGTCGGAGACTCAGGCCTCTCTACCTTCAAGAGTACCCCTGGGACAGGGACAGTTTGAGCCCCCCCTTCCTTACTATCATAGCATGACATTAAGACTTGTGTCCCAATACTTTTCTCCATTGAGGGTATGTGAAAATCAGGGTTTCAAGCAGTGTGCAGCATTCTGCATATATGGGCATCACTATATGTGCCCATGGCACAGGCATGTGTGTTTATGGTGATTTGTGTGGCATAACTGATTTTTCCAGGAACTTGGAAAAGTTGGAATTTCTGATGTAGTTTTATGGTGATGCTTGTATGGTGCTGATATCGATGGGTTCGGCCGATGGCCCAGTGTGTATGGGGTCATTGGCCAACGGATGGTTGGCAGAGATGTCTGATTTTGGTTTCCCAATCGCATTTCTCTCCCGGAGATGTAGGCAGTGACTTTCCTATAGAGAACACATGAGCGCTGGGCCAAATGAGTACTACTGTGTATGGCAGAGTCGTTTGAGGTGGCTGTAGGCCGAAACAATGTTCAGCCACCTAATGTGTGTGGCAAGCTTTAATGTCTCCAATGCAGAACATTTATATGGATTTTTTACTTCAAGGTTACGTTTTCTTGATCAATTTTGGATTTCTGCACCGGAGCGCCCGACAGGGCCACGGGGATACTCGGTAACGGGCCAGTTCTTAAGGGGATGTGTCACGGCAGCAGTGACCAGGTCCATGGCCCTGGGCGTCTAATGAAAATAATTATAAAAGGGGAAATAAAGTTTATAAGGGGTTAATTTGTGACACCACCTGAGGTACTCGGCAATAAGGTGTTGGGCAACGCTGCTTGAAGAGACCGCTGGGGCTGATGGTGATGCAGTGGAGTTGGTACAGCTCTCCACAGGTAGAGCTAAGTCCCAGGGCAATTATATTATAAAAGATGGTGATGATGGATGTAATGCAGGGCAGGTGACACAATAATTAACTCTGAGGACACAGCAGGGCAACAGTTTCCTTTTCCTTTACTGGATGTTCTGAGGTGCAGACCGGAGCACTGGTACAGGAGGAAATGGATATCCGAGCAGCCTGGAAGCAATTTAGGATCCCTAAGCCAGATGGTGTTGGAGGCCTCCTTACTGCGCTATTCTCTGAGGTCCTTGCTGCCTGAAGCTATACTCAGTCCTTTGTTCCTTACTGTTCTTTAGTCCTTGACTGTATGGCAGGCAGCTTGAGCCTTTTACAGGTGTCACTCCTTTGTGGTGGCTCCGGCTCTGGTATGCTGCTGTGCCCTCAGGTGTGTGATCGGGCCAGGAGGTCTGCAGTCTCTGACCCTCTGGATTTGGCTGCTGGGACTGTTGTACCCATGCAGCCACGGACTCCAGCGTCCAGTGTCAAGCGCTCTTCCCTGGGGTGAGTTTGATCACAGCTCCAATCCCCAGGCTTTCCTAAACCTCCGCTTTCCTCTCTCTTCACTCTGCTCTTGGCACAAGCTCCTCACAGCTCCTGTCCCCTGTACAGACTCTCCCAGACTGACTAACCCCACCTCCAAGGCAGAACTAATAAGGAAGCTTTCCTGAAACTAAGTTTTGAGCTCCCCCTTCTGTTCTGGAGTCAGGAAAGGTGTTGTATGCTGGTGTTATCTGGCTAGGGAAACCCTCCTTACTTCCAGGCATGACATCAACCCCTGTGAGGGATGAAATGCCACTGTGGCAACCGGACTCCTGGGGTGCCACATACCCATTAAGGAAAACAGATTACTTGCATTTTTTTAGACATATTCACTGTGAAAAAGCACACCAAAAACTCATTGTGGGGACATAGCCTTACACTCAAGTTACATATTTTTCTCACGATGTCTATGCTAAAAATCTGCAAGATGAGATTGGATTTGGAGGGCGAGGTTAGGTTGATGCATGTGACTTAGTAATGAGCAGGATGTGAACAATGCAGGAATCATCGCCTCAGGTCTGGTCTATAAAGGAATTGGGATTACTGTGAAATTAGACGGTGATTGCATCAAGAATACAATATGGCTCCTCCATCCTCCTCCGGGAAACACCACCACGGGGTCAGATTCACACAGAACCACATTTGATGCTTCTTTGGAGTGGATACAAAAGATAATAGTATTAGGTTGTGTTTATTCATTTTCTATCGGCCATTCCGGTAAGTTTTTATGACCCTGACCATTTCTTGCAGGAGCGATCCCATGAAAGTCAGTGGTGATCATAGTGTGGTTCCTACTATATACAGAAGCCTGGAAGTAAGGGCTTGTGCATGCGACCCCTTTAATCGGTGGTTTTAATCTTGGTTTTGACGGATCACTCTCATACCCATGTTATTCTATGGTGCTGTTCACATGTCCGACTATTTCCTTCGACCGAGTCATCCTAGGAAAATAATTGCAGCATGCCCGATTTGCCTCCAAGAATCGGATGGTACTTGCTTTATATTTACCAGTCCGTGAAAAAAAATCTGACCGCACTTAGGTGACATTTCCCAGGACTAATGTAATGGAGAAGGTGGAAAAACTTTTTCTTTTTTTTTTCTTCACCTCCACACTGTGATCACCATCTGATCAGAGTTTTAAAACCGATATTCTTTAATGGAGAGAAAATTGTCGACAGCACCTAACCTGAGCTTGCGCACAGGCCCTGACCGTATCTTTATGTCTTTGGCCACAGACCGGCGGTTCTTTTCATCAGTCTCTTGTGTATATACTGTAAAAAAAAAAGTCCAACATTTTCCAGCCAGTGTAGTGCAAGAAATACTAACACTTCATATGGGGACGGAAAGTGTAAAGGAGCGAAGATGCATTTCATCCCCATGTATATTTAGCAGTATGTAGGAACCCTGCGTGGTGCACGGAGTCATCTCGTTCTGCATCCAGATAGCTCCGTATGATCCTTCTCTAATCAATAATGCGATGTGATCTCATGAAATATGACAAAATAATTTTTTACCTTAATTTATTTGTTTAAAATCGGAGGTACACAGACTACAGACTTCTACAAACCCTTTAGACCTCACCGTGGTTGCACCTGTATCTGCTTACTTAGGTTTAAAAAAAAAATCTACCAAGCTCAACCTTTCCCAGAATATAAGCTTTGTTCATCTCTATATTATGTGTAGCCTTAAGGCCATTTTCAGTTAAACCTTTCACTTTTTTTTAATTCCGTATTTGCAATTGCTACTTTTAGGTGCATAGGGCATTTTCCATAGTGTAATTCCTCTAACTGTAAAGAACCTTTTCCAATCGTTATGTCTGAATCGCCTTGTTTCCACATTTAACTTTCTATCTATCTGTCTATTTTCTCTCTATCTTTCTATCTATTTATCTATTATCTATATATCCTCACCAATCATTACACCGATGCCTCTACCTTGTGCCAGTCATTACACTGGCTACCCATCTACTCCAGAATTCGGTACAAACTTATTACCCTCACCCACAAAGCCCTCCATGGCTCAGCACAACCCTACATCTCCTCCCTTGTTTCAGTATACCACCCTACCCGCGCCCTCCGTTCTGCTGATGACCTGAGGTTAGCGTCCTCAATAATCAGAACCTCCCACTCCTGTCTCCAAGACTTTACACGTGCCGCGCCAATTCTTTGAAATGCACTTCCCAGGTCAATACGATTAGTCCCCAATCCCCACAATTTTAAGCGTGCCCTGAAAACTCATTTATTCAGACTGGCCTATCGCCTCAACACATTAACTTAATCTATCCCTGTGTGGCACAGCCAAAAGTTTTACCATAACCAGGTTCCCCGCATCATGTTCCCACATACTTTATGCATCCATTAGCCCTCTGTGTCTGTACTGTTACACACTTAACATTATGGCTGGTCCATACAATCAGGGCAACTGTTACCACCCACCTTTCGTGTCTACCTCTTTCCTCATGGACTGTAAGCCTGCGAGCAGCTCCCTCATTCCTCTTGGAATTTGTTATAATCTATGTGATTATTGTTATGCTGTAATGTCTATTGTCTGTAGAAATCCCCTCTGAAATGTAAAGTGCTGCGGAATATGTCAGCGGTATAAAAATAAAATTTATTATTATTATTATTATATTATATATCTATTATTTATCTATCGTCTATCTTATATCTATCTATTTTCTATCCTCTATCTATTATTCTTTTCTAGAAGAACAAATCGATTGGCAGAATGAAATCGGACATGCCAGATCATCATCTCCCCCAACAATTCAGTTGGTCGTTGACCCCAATACACATTAGAGTGTCAGCTGAACCCGTCAATATCGACATTAGTCTAATCTATGTGGAGGGCCTTTATTTAGAGGGCATGTCTTTGTCTATAATCTTTATTTTGGGAGGGATAACTACTAAAACTTTATTAAAAATTCTAATACATTACTTACCAACATTTAGAATGCAAAATTCCGGACACTCAAATCCCACCCTTAGATTCCACTCCTCCGCCCCCCCCTTCCCCCCAAAAAAACCCCCCCAAAAAACACAAAACAGCCACTTTCAAGTGTAGATTTGCCAAATTCTAACCCTATTAGAGGTCAGTTTCCCAAGATTTTCCAGCAGAAGGGGGTTTGTGGGCAAGTGTGGAGGTATATGTGTGGCACATTTCTCAATGTATACCTCCGATGTTTGCAAATAAGTGTCCCTTTTTATCCTCTTCCGCATACCACACTGTATACCTTTTGATTTTTTCCCATGGCCGTTGTATGCCGGGAGGTGGACGTCGGGGGATCCTCCTGGTGACTATCTCTGACGTAGACTCAGATGGGACTCTTGTGATTGTCACTTTTCATTACACATTTGGAAAATAGCCCCTAGAGTAAAATACCTCTGCTCTGCAATCTCATTATCTCAGATGTACGGCTGATAGTGATAAACGTCATTTAAGCCTATGGATACAGAAGACAAGTTCTATCCTGTGTGGTATGGAGACCAGTCCGTTTTCTCATCTTACAGTTTGTCTAACGATCTAGGGTTTACATCACATGGTGAATTATAAATGGATAGAAACAAGCTCAAAGCTTTTCTTGTTTGGAGGACGGCAGAACATCTGAAAAATAGCAGATAATAACAGTCGCACGGACATTGTTATTTTTTAAAAGTAATGACTGGGAAATATGCGACCTTGAAGTGTCACCATGTGTATCATATTCAGTTATCTTTGTCTTGTAACCAGTGGCGGAACTAGAGTCCGATGGGCATCGGTGCAAAATTTGGACCTGGGCCCCTCCAGACACCCCCCCACACCCCTCCCCCAACCCATCCGCCCCCGTTTGTTAGTCAGATGTATGAGTCCCTCTAGCATTCTAAATCCTTTAAGGAGATACAAGTTGCCCTCCCACATTCTGTAGTAATGTCCCCCATTTTGGGCAAATCCTAGTTTATTTGTCCACCTTCCAGGTCTATTGTTTCCCAGCCTGCTATATATGATCCTCATCCTGGTATATATCTCCCCCATCTAGGGCACATCCTGTTATGTATGACCCGTATCCTAGGCCCCTCCCTGTTGCGTGTGTGTATATATATATATCTATATCCCATTCTGGTATATGTCCCCATTCTGCCTCTGTTCATTAATTATTTTTTTCACCTTCCCCCACCATGAGGTGTCATCTTCTGAAGCCATCAGCCGATGTCAGCTGCTGGCTTCTGATGGGCCGGCAGCGTGTATTGCAGTGCATGGACCCCTGCACCACAATAAACTTTAGCTGAATGTGCGTCCAAGGGCACACATCCAGTTGAAGTTTGCGCTGGTGTCGGCGGACCCCTCACTCTCATAGGCCCCGGTTGTGACCTCAGCGACTGCGATCATTACATCCCTGCTTGTCACTATTACAATATCTGAATTCTTGTATATGGTTAGATTCTTCTCACTGCTCTATTCACGACGTCTCACCCCTTTTGTGGTCCGGTTTGTAGGACTGACCTGGCAAAATCAGGACTGTTGGCTCATGAGCCAGATGCCTCAGTGTGTCTTTTACCAGAAACAATAGTGTAATAATAACAATGTTTAGTTTTACATAGCGCTAACATATTCCGCAGAGCTTTACACACATTATCCCCGATGGGGCTCACAATCTAAATTCCCTATCTGTATGTCTTTGGAATGTGGGAGGAAACCGGAGAGCCCAGAGGAAACCCACGCAAACACGGGGAGAACATACAAACTCCTTGCAGATGTTGTCCTTGGTGGGATTTGAACCCAGGACTCCAGCACTGCAAGGCTACAATGCTACCCACTGAGCCACCGTGCTGTAGAGTTTTTATTAAAGAGAAGCTATCATCAGAACATGCCCTATTGATTAAATCTTTTTTTGTGTGTTTAAATGTATTTTTTTATATGGTAATGGTGTTTATTTCTTATTTTATATATCACAAATATAACAAAAATAAATACCGTATAAAAAAAGTTTTTAATAGGTGAATCACATGAAAAACAGCTAATAGCAAAAAGGTGTATAAAAAGAGAGACAAAGACAAGCAAACGAAATGACAGTCGTAAGTCTATCATATATTTTATCCAAAATAATGTGGTAACGTGAAAGAGGCACAACCCAAAGCAGCTGCTAACATAACATTAGTCTCTAACCAAGTGGATGTATCAATATATTATATATGTGTGCAGAATTGGAGAAGTGCCTCTTACCTAGATGCAGGATATATATATATCTCTTTGTACCGTGGTATCAACCACTGAGGACTCTCAATTCTAAATATTCTCTTACCTAGATGGAAGAGCAAGACTCGGGCTGTCCTGTCTGTCTCCCCGCATTCCTCTACTTCCCTGCATACACTTGTCCATGTCCCAAGTTAGGAATAGAGGACTTTTTTTTTACTTTTTTCATTTTTTTTCGAATTGTGATCTCAGCTTTTCTTTCAACATAGATTATATGGGTCTACATGTGTAAGTGTCTCCGGTACATGTGGAAACCGTCAAACTCATATGAAGGAGGCCTAATAATGATAATATTAACAAATGGCTCCAGATAGAAATGCAATATAGTTGTTCTAATTAGCAATGTTGCTTAACCCCTGTGCAGGGTGTTGCAGTTGCTTGGATGTCCGTGGTTATGACTTTGAGCAACTAACTACAGAACGCCAGTGACTGTCTGTCCGCGGTCTCCAATATCATGGCCACTCTCTATCTGAATCTCAACCTTCCCAAAACTGAACTTCTTCTGCTCCCGCTGTGTACTAACCTCCCTAAACCTGACATTTCCCTCTCCGTGGGCGGCACCATAATAACACCCCGGCAGCAGGTGCGCTGTCTGGGTGTTATGCTGGCCACCAATCTCTCCTTCACCTCCCATATACAATCTCTTGCCCTCTCTTGCCGCTTACACCTAAAGAACATCTCTAGAATCCGCCCTTTTCTCACTATGGAAACAACAAAAATCCTCACTGTCACCCTGATCCACTCCTGCCTGGACTACTGCAATGCTTAATTAATTGGCCTCCCCGTTACTCGACTTTCCCCTCTCCAGTCTATCCTTAATGTAGCAGCCAGGGTTGTCCATCTGGCTATTCGGTATTCAGACGCGTCCGCTCCTAACCAATCATTACACTGGCTGCCCATTCATTATAGGATCCAATTCAAAGTACTTGTTCTCACCCACAAAGTTCTCCACAGTGCGGCACCCCCCTACATCTTCGCCCTCATTTCTGTCTATCATCCTATCCGACCGCTGCGCTCTGCAAATCACTTTCGACTAACCTCCGCACTAATCCGCACCTCCCACTTCCGACTCCAAGACTTCTCCCGCGCTGCGCCAATCCTCTGGAATGCTCTACCCCAAGATATTAGGACTATCCACAATTTGCATAGTTTCAGGTGCTCCCTCAAAGCACATTTCTTCAGAGCGGCCTATCACGTTCACTAATCAGTCATTCTATGTGTAAGTGTGCGTGTGTAGCCCATTCACTATCTCTGTCTATCCCCCACTCCCTCAAGATGGCTGAACCATCATTGTAAATACACACCTGTACTTTGTATCTCCCCCACCTCATTGTAGATTGTAAGCTCTCACGAGCAGGGGAGGCTTATTTTGCCTTAATTATTGTATTGTTAACGTTGTTACTTATGACTTGTGTTTTGAGACTGTTAAACTGTAAAGCGCTGCGGAATATGTTGGCGCTATATAAATAAAGATTATTATTATTATTATTATTATTATAACTGTCACTATATGAGTGGCTGTAACCATGGGATACTTGAGCTACTACAGTGCCCTGCCCATGGGGTAAGCGACATATTGAATCAGAAGAACTATACTACATTTCTAATTGGAGGTATATGTTAATATTATTATTATTATTATTATTAATTCACCTACTACATATTGGGATAGGACCTTGGAATTGTAAATAACCCTTTAAAGTCAATATATACACATTAACAAATCCTGAGACGTGCATATTGTTTAGACTGTAGGGATCATTTCTAAAAAGTCAGTTAACCTAATAGTACATTTTTGTAGTGTAAGAATAATCTGGCAACAGTGCTAACCACCAAACCACCATGCCCAAGGGCCCCTCATACCAGCTGAATGCTTTATTATGCCTTATTATGGAGCATTTCTGTGTCTTAAAGTCTTAAGAGATAGTCTCAAAATATGTTTTTCTGGAAAGGGGATTACTGACATAACACTGCTGGAATACCCCCAGTTCCCCCGATTGGGTACACTGGCACCAAGGCTCTGCAGAGCTCCTTCTAAAGTGGAGCAGAGGTTCAATCAGCTTTATCTGGCAGTGCCATAGACAATGAATGGAGTGGAGGACAGAAATGCATGTCAGGGCGCTACAGAGTCCAGGTCCCAAAGACCTGATCTTGGGATTTCATTGGGTCTCAGTGGGGCCTCCAGCCATCTGTAGGTTACCCTCAGCGATCAGTAAGTTATGGATAGGAGATAATCTGTTATTTTGGGAATAAGCCTTTAAGGAGGTACTATGCTATGGACACACTGAGCCGATAGCATTGCAAGACAATTTCTGGGCTTCTGGGGATTATATTCAGACAATGCTTGTTCTATTCAAGCAAGTGCTGTAAATAAGGGGAGGTGCATGGCATGTGGATTGAGGGGATGTAAGGGTGCACTGAGCCTTCGGCCACACCAAGGGTCCACCAAGCAGCCCTAATTTGCATAAGCAATTAAAATGTTTTTCGGTACAATTAAAGAAGGGGAATCTATACTGCAGGTATGAGTTTTATGGGGTCTAAGTCCCCTATAGGACCCTATAAGTAGTCTAAATTGAATTTTGTAGGTGATAGACTCCCTTTAAGGAGTGATGTCCTGTGCCACCATTCAGGCCTAGCCTTGTACATGAGATCTAAGAACACGACTATGAAGGATCTACGCATCCACCTCTGCAATTGGCACTTGAACACACATAATGGAGCATTGAAGTTGGTCCTGGGAACGATTCTCACCTCCGAGAACATTTTCTTACAGTTATTTCTATATATTGTGTCATTATAAAATTCTGAACATTTACAGTTTTCTACATCTGAAATCTTTCTGTACAAGATGAAACCATTTTAGTACAATATGAAGGTCCTGTCGTTTGTGATTGCATGGAAAACCCAGAATGCTTTGCACATTTTATTACTTTGAAAATCTCCATAGGGCGCACATAGACCAAGTGCTGGAATTATTGGCTGCCCAGCCTGCGGCGGACCTCCGTCACCTTGTCCCTGCAGCTTTTCTGGTACTTCTCTGTGTCCTCCACATTAATTGAAAGTTAGGCGCCATCAATGATCCTCACACCCCTGTCACATCTAGGCCTACGTAACAAAATACATTTCCACTTTTTACTAGCATCTTCTATGAATTAATTTATGCTCTCAGGCCCTTTTCACATTGCGTTTTGCGGTGTCTGTTGGAAGAATACATTTGATTGTCAGACATAAACATTCGTCAAAATCCTCCGAAGGATGACCCTGTGCAGCAGGGGTGAGGAACCTTAGTTTTTGTACCAAGGGCCATTTAAATATTTATAACATCATTTGCAGCCATAAAATATTATCAGGTTGACCAAATATAGCAGGATCATGTTTAATCATTTAATTATCTCACCCCTAATGTGACGGCTGGAGCTCCTTCTCTTTGGTGCGGCTGTGATGTTAGGTGGTATTGATGATGCGGCTACTCACAACTGCTTTTTCAGGTTTGTGTTGGTGAGTCTGGAGAGCAGGCGACTCTTTTGTGATACATTTTGTAAAGAAATCGCAGCAGTAAGTTGTTCTGTACACAGATGTGTATTAGGCCTCTTTCACACTTCAGTTTTTTGCATCAGTTCAAATCCGCCAAAAAGGCAGACGGATGTGAACGGATGGCACGGATCCTGAAAATGAGGAAATTTAAAGGAAACGCTGTCCGGGGGGAGAGAGAGAGAGAGAGACAGAGAGAGAGAGAGATTTTGTCCAGCACCGAGGATGGTGACGGACAGCAACTTTTGGCGGATCCTCAAAAAAACGGATGCAACGGACAGCAATCCGTCACAATCCGCCATTAATGCAAGTCAATGGGGAAAAAAAACGGATCCTCAAAAAAAAATTGAGGATCCGTTTTTTTCAAAACCTGGCGGATTGTGACCGATTGTAAAAAACTGAAGTGTGAAAGAGGCCGTTTTAAAACGGAGCTTGTAACGTTTTTTTCTCTGGCGGATCCTCCAGACACTCATTTAACCCGAAATTCTTTCTGGGTGCCGGACAAAAATTCTCTCTCTCTCCTCTCTCTCTCCTCTCTCTCTCCCTCTCTCTCTCTCTCTCTCCCCTTTTCCGGCCACCAGTTTCTTTACATTTCCTCATTTTCAGGATCCGTCTAAAAACGGATACTGTGCCATCCGTTCACATCAGTTCAGAACGGATCCGCTTGTCTGCCTTTTTGGCGGATTTGAACTGATGCAAAAAAACTGAAGTTTGAAAGAGGCCTTACACTGCAGAGCTCACAGTGTGAAATTCATCGTTACTCACATTACATTTATAGAAATCAAGCAGTGGGAGGTCTGCAGTAAACATCACATAGGAGACACCAAGACTGCTGTGTATACATCACATAGGATACACTGAGACTGTTGTGTATACACCACCTAGGAGACACTGAGACTGCTGTGTATACATCACATGGGAGACACTGATGCTGTTGTATGTACGTTACATAGGAGACACTGAGACTGCTATATATACATCACATAGGAGATAGCGAGGATGCTGTATATGCATCACATAGGAGACACTGAGACTGCCATATACATCATGTAGGGAAACCAAGACTGCTGTTATACATCACATAGGAGACATTGAGGCTGCTGTATATACATGACCTAGGAGACATTGAAACTGCTGTACATAGCCTGTGAGCCACTGAGACTGCTGTATATGCATCACACAAGAGACACTAAGACTGTTGTATATACATCACATAGGATATGCTGTATCTGCTCCATATATCCCGCAGGGCATTGCAACTAGTGAATAAATCACAAGGAGTGGGATGAGAACACAGGGAATGCTAAAACCACACACAAAGAACATCCTGACGCTGATACTGGCCAGTACCAGGGCGTAATCCAACATTGCGTGCACCTCAGCATTCAGTTATGATTAAAGGGCATGCGGTCCAAGCACTGTGGCCCCTGGAGATGTGCCCAAGGGCTGCAGCAAATGTGTCAAGAGCTGTCAACGTGATGCCAGCACTGTAGGCAATACCAGACACCTAGAGCAGCGTTTGCGACTCAGCGCTGGACCTGAGAAAGGGGAGTACGGCTTTCTTTTTTTTTCAAACAACCTGCTATGAGTATTAAGGATTTACTGAAACCAGAAAACCCTTTAACCCCTCTCCAGCACCAGATATCTTAGCATGTACTATGTTGGCTGCAGTAGTATTGCGTTGGCTCGCTGTGGCGGTTGTGTTATCACCATAATAGTATTGACCTGAAGAATCATGTTGCTAAAATCTCTGCTAGAAATCTTTGTGTGAATGAAGCCTGAATAACACGGGGAATGCCATCAGTGAAGCAGTGGGTGGAAGGGCTCAGGTCGGAGGATCTGGGTTTTTTATGTCTACACAGGTCTTGTAGAGGTGATACGTTGGAGTAACTCACTGTCATCAAGGACTGGAAAGAAATCGGTGAACTAGAGAAATAATCCCTCTCCTTATTTACCTCTATCGCCTGCTCAGTCTAGGCAAACAGCCATAAAAGTCCTGTCTGCTAGTAATCCCATAAAGAATAGGAGCAGTTAAGCCGATCATAGACGGACAGTTAATAACAGAGAAAATCTTATGATCGCTATGGGTGATTACGTGCCTATGAGTAATTAAGGAGTTCCTATCATACCTATGTGCATGGAGAAGAGGTAGGAATATCTCATAGACTGTGACGAACTTCAGATATAAGGTGTAGGGAAGGCTCATACGCAGATACGGACTGGGGCTGAATTCCTGGCACTTGAAATCACTCAGGCCCATGCTGTCCCCGTCCCCATGAACCAGATGGGATATATTGCTAATATTACCCTGGATGGAGGAAAGGTAGATTTTCTACAAGACCAATATTTCTAATGATACCCGTGGCCTTCTCAGTATGGGTGTCTTGATAACGCCAATTCTGTTAACATCGTAGCAGACAAGACAGCCCATGACCAAACAGGGCCTTCTGGCATTTGCCAGAATTGCCAGATGGCCTGTCCGGCCCTGCACATAAGTGTTGGTTCTCTCACCGATTGGGCACCTTGTGACAACCCATTCCATAGAAGTGAATAGAGAAGTGGCCGTGTTCGCATGTGAGTTCCTGAAAAACTCGAGCTGAAATTCTCTATACAAGACACCCGCCATGATTTGCCGTGACCCCGTTTCTCCCGATAAGTGAGGATTTCAGATGTGTTGCTCACCCTTACCAGGCATTTATAATGTATCATCTGAATATGGCAAATATCTTGAAGATGGATATACCCCTTTGTTCCCAGACATACCAGATGCTAATGGGTCCAATGTTTAAGGGGGCCCATTTAAACCCTGCCTTAAAAGGGGCTTTTTTGCATAAAGAGTATATTGCTACTGCTGTGTGTGCCATACATATAAAATGTAACAGGTGCCAGGTCTATTTTATCTCTTTGATATATCAATCCACTGTATGTTAAAAAATAGAAAACATGTTTATTATGGGTGTCCTTATGGTTTTTTTTTAACTGAATGTAAATCTTAGCATTACCTAGGAAATTCCAGATCACCGTGTCGCCAAACAGGTTTTACGATCGTGTTAAGTTCTTTAGACCTGAAATGTGATTGCAGATAGCAAGAAATAGATAGGTTACCCATTCAGTCCGTTTTATTGTTGGTTGATCATTTATTCTTTTCTCAATTCATAACTGTTCTGAAAGAAGTTTTTCTCCAACTTTTACAACACAGTGGTACTTCATAGGCGTTTGATGCTTGGAGGGTTTTTGGAATACTTACCAATAATGAGGAAAGGGGCGTTCAGATCCTATTCCTGGTGCAGATGTTTTGAAATGGCGTCTCCAGAGAGGAAGATTGCACGGTCTCAAGTGCCACCTATTGGAGGTAGCAATCCTGGAAATCAATATTTTTAATCTTTTATGTCAGTGTATCATCAGAAAATGACATATTATTTACATTAAATGAGGTTCTGTGTTAAATGTATTTTTATAAAAATGTTGTCTCTTTCTATACATCACAGTCGTCATTAAAGATAAAAATTAGAAATCTTGCATTTTTCACACTTTTTAACTCTGTCTTTTGTATTGAAGCATCTAATGAGCGTGTGCAAAGGTCATTGTGAAGAGAGGGAGAGCAGGATCAGCTGTGATATCACCTATTGTGATTGATGGATCCTGGGCTATTAGCTATGAATAGAGGCAATATCTAGCACTGTAATTCTGCCTCTGATGATAAGGAGCTTGCTGAAAACTCTTCCTGAAAAGGAAGGAAGTATAAGTCTAAAATTGTTTAAAAAAATTCATGTAACAAACCTCATTTAAACAATAGGTGATTTTCTGACAACAAATTCCATTTAAAGGGCCATATGACTTGATATAAACCAAAATCGGTGTTCTTCAAAGGGGACAAACTTCCCTTTGAGAAAAGATTGATTGCATGCTACCACTTCATTCAATGTCTATTGGCAGTGGCCTAACTAGAGTCTGACAGACCCCTGTGCAAGATTTAGACCGGGACCCCCCATCTTGGTATATATATCCCCCATTCCTGTATATATGACCTTTATCCTGGGCCGCATCCTTGTATATATATCTCCCATCCTTGTATATGTGACCCTTATCCTGGGCACCATCCTTGTATATACTGTATATCCCCCATCCTGGTATATATGTCCCTTATCCTGAGCCCTATCCTGGTATATACTGTATATCCCCCATCCTGGTATATATGTCCTTTATCCTGAGCCCTATCCTGGTATATGTATCCCCCATCCTGGTATATATGTCCCTTATCCTGAGCCCTATCCTGGTATATGTATCCCCCATCCTGGTATATACAGTATGTCCCTTATCCTGGGCCCCATCCTGGTATATATGTCCCTTGTCCTGGGCCCCATCCTGGTATATATGTCCCTTATCCTGGGCCCCATCCTGGTATATACTGTATATCCCCCATCCTGGTATATATGTCCCTTGTCCTGGGCCCCATCCTGGTATATATGTCCCTTATCCTGGGCCCTATCCTGGTATATATGTCCCTTATCCTGGGCCCCATCCTGGTATATACTGTATATCCCCCATCCTGGTATATATGTCCCTTATCCTGAGCCCTATCCTGGTATATGTATCCCCCATCCTGGTATATATGTCCCCCATCCTGATATATATGTCCCTTATTCTGGGGGGGTAATTGTCCCCCATCCTTTTGTGACCATCGTTTTGCCACTCTTCTTTAATGCATAGAAAAAAAAACATTTTACTCCCCTTCCCTCCGCTCCCCCGCCTCGCAGCGTCCTCTTCTGAAGCCGGCAGCTGACTTCAGCGTGCAAGCGTTAGAAGCTCCTGACGTCACTGCCATGCGCGCTCGGTCACGTGCATGCCAACGTCAGCTGCTAGCCTCTTATTGGCTGGCAGCTTGGATTGCTGCGCATGAACCTGTCAGGTCTCTGTGCCAAAATCCACTTCAGCTGAATGTGTGTCCGAGGAATCGGCTTGTCAGTTTTTAAGATTTTTAGCATTGAATTGGATATGACTTTATAGTTTGCCACAACTCAACGCTAACTCTAAAATTAATGATAATTGATAGTGATTTTTATGTAATCCCTGTTACACAGGGTAGCACGATGTCTCAGGGATTATGACGGATGATGCGACTTTCCTCTATTATTTGCATTATTTTAGACTTCCTATTTTTTGGTTGACACAAGATAGATTTCTTTCGGCTTAGCATCTGCTCTTCAGGCGCCCACATTGACAAAGTGTTAAAAACAGCCCAGGCCTAGAAAGTATTAACAAACGGTGTTCTCATCAGAGCAGGATTGCTAGACACATGATCGCTATTTAAAGGGCTTTTCTAATCTAATGTCTGAGACTTCTACTAATCCAGAGAATTTTAGGCATTTTTCACTGCAATTTCACCCTTTGCAATGCATCAGTGACAAATCTGCATGTCGCGCATTTTGCACGATTTTGATGCAGAATTTAATGCAGATTTTCTGCAGATCCATATCGAAATCCACAGCTGGATTTGAATGCGATCCTTTAAATCGTTACTGGAGATTCTGGTGTCATGAATAGAGATGGGTGAACCCAAATAGTAAAGTTTGGCGTCCTTAACGAACACCTACTGTGCTGTGCCCATTAGTAGGGATTTAGTTATAATCCTCCTGTGTGAAAACAGTACTACTTTCTCTAGTGAACTACAGTTCCCAGCATTTGTACGCATTATGTTCTTCCCACATTGTTTCCCCCATTAAAGCATAAGCTAAAAATCTGAAGAATTCCTAAATTTAGACCCCTCCTTCACCCAAAGATTTGGTCACAAGGCCTAAGACCGTCAAATAATTGACATATAAACAATTAAAGGCAAAAAAGTTCCTTAAAAAGTTCCTCCCAACATTGCAAGTTAGCAACTATCGATAGTATAATAACTTACTGACCGCTGGGCACCAAACCATCCCATTAACCGGAATCTGAAATGCCCCATTTGGCATTCAGTGTCTGTGGAAGATAACCTGACAGTACAGCTCTCGGCTATTTCAGGCAGTCCCATGTAGCGATGGGCAAGCATGCAGAACTCCAGTCCTTCCAAGATGGGCTGGTTCCTGAGTTCCAGAACCCTATCATTGTGATTTCTGGGAGTCGAAGCTCTTGGACCCCAAGAGGTTATCATGTTATTCCCTATCCTGTATAATGAGGATAGCATGCTATTTTGGAAATAACTCTTTACAGGGAATGTCAGCAGGATTTCACCCCTTCAAACTATTCATAGGTCCATGTGGCTCTTTCAAAGACAAGTCCAGCAATACATTTACATTGCCAGTCTACTTCTCCGTTACTGAGAAATCAGCGTTTGAATTGATTTGAAACGAGGCTGAAGAGGTATGGTAGATCTAAAACCTCTGTCACTCCAGCTCTATTCCTCGATCAGATCCGCCTCCTGCTTGACTGACGTCCTCTATGCTGGGTTACTTGAGGCAAAGGATCCATCAGTCAAGCAGGAGGCGAGGTTGGGCGGGAAATAGAGTTGGAGTGACAGAGACTTCAGATCTACCATAGCACTTCAGTATCATTTGCATATAAATTGAAACGCTGATTTCTCAGTAATGGAGAAACCGACTGGCCATGTAAAGGTATTACTGGACTTGTCTTTGGAAGAGCTACATGAGCATATAAATAGTTTAGGGGTGAAATCCTGATTAAAGATTCTCTTTAAATCTAATTCTTGAAGTGTCCACATCAGAAATATCTGTCTAGGCACTTGTCTCTGATGAGACTGTATGTATTTGTGGAATCTGTGGTAGTTGTATTGATGAATACACCCCAATGCACCTACCAGTAGGTTTTTATTAGGGATTTTTTTTTGCCAGGATCATTACAATCACCCAAAATCTCATATTAGACAGGTCGAAAGACAAAGTCCAAGGTTTGTCCCCCTGGAGCCACTATTTAAAGGAACTGGTTACCTGGCTTCAGGGTTTTGGTTTATTTCTGGGGTAAGGAATTCTGCATATGAGGCAGTCGCTCTTCTCACTTCTTACACCGAAAAGTTATTTTTCCCCCCCCGACACATGCTCACGGCAGAAAAACTAGTTTGGGGAAGTTCTCTCTCTCGGATCTGGTAAATAATGAAGTTTCATGGCTCATTTACAAGGTGCTGAGTGACGCTTGGCGCCTCTGGTCAGCGCTGGCTGCTGTGTCAGTGAATGCAGCCCAGCCGCACTGTCAGACGATGCAGTGTCATCCGGCGAGTGGTGGCGAGGAGCGCGTCTGCTGCGAGGACTCACACACAATGGATGGAAATGACCAGACTAAAGTAAGCACAGCTGAAAAAGCCGCGCAAAGTTTAATAGTTAACCATACGGGTTTAACCACTATTTTCCCACAGCGGCCAATTTTCATTTTCGTGCTTCCGTTTTTTTTTTCTTTTTCTCTTCTTCTTCCACGAGCCATCATTTTTTTTTTTTTTTATTCTTCCACAGACCCAGCCGTATGAGAGCTTTTTTTCTTTTGCAGTACAAGTTGTAATATTAAGGCTAAGTTCACGCTGGGCCTTTTTGCTGCTTTTTTAAAACATAATTTTTATCTGAGTTTTACAGTACCAGCAAAGCCTCTAAAATCTCATGCGCGCATATTGTTTTTTTGTCATCATTTTGTGCTTTGCATGATTTTTGGACATAGAGCGTGTCACTTCTTTCAGCGTTTTTCACCCATTGACTTGAATGGGTGGTGAAAAAATGCTCCAAAAATGCACCAAAAACACAGGTATCATGTTTTGCAGCGTTTTTTGTGCTAAAACCTCATTCTTTGAAATAGTTTAGTATTGAAAAAAAAAAATCCTATCAGCATGCACAAGAGGCAATCTAGCATACTAAAAACCACCACAAAAAAAGCAAGAAAAACATGCTTCTTTCCTGCCAAGACATCAGGTTTTTTCCTGCAGAAAAAAAATGCTGAAAAAAAAAAACACATAGTGTGAACTTTCCCTTAGGGTGAAAAAAAAAGGAGGAGAATCCCCCCCCCCCGCAATTCCTCTCTTGCTTTTGTTTGATATGTTTTGATAACATTCATTGTGTCGTAAAGATGACCTGGCAATATAATTCTGCTTGTCAGCACAATTTAAGGGTTTTTATTTTTTATTTTTTGCATTTTACAGCTTTTTTTTAGGCAGGACAAAGTAACATAATGTTACTATGTCTTTTATTGTACCTGCAGCAAACATGCACTGTACAAGTGCAACGGACCATTAAATATATTCAGGTTATATTCAAATCCCTAACTCTGCACAGTCCAACTTCATTATAGTGGCCAGAGATTATATATATATATATATATATATATATATATATATATATATATATATATATATATATATATATATAAAAAAAACGCCACGTCCCTTGCAGAGACAGTATTAAATATTATAAGTCTGATTATATACAACTACCAGTAGGGGGAGCTAAATGCATACATGTTTTTATTAATCTCATCTTACTAACGCCTGCAGGTAACCTGCATAATATATATATATATATATATATTTGTATGTAAGGATCTCCAGCTATTCTACAAATATGCTGAAGTGCAAATTGTCCAAATTATGACAGAGTGCGACTTCCTGACACTGTCATGATTTTCACGTATTCCCTGTGCAGGTGGGCGGTCACATTTGCATACTTGCAGTCACAGGCCAACTAGACTCTCGGTTCTCTTCTAGTGAAAGAAGCCAGGAGAGACTAGTCGGCTTGTGACCGCCCAGGAGAATACATGGGAATCGGATTGGGGAACTTTTGTTCCCATTACAAGATGGTGCGGCCGATCAGACGTCTGACTGTCGCGATCTTTATTCCTTATAACACTGATGGACTAAGCCGAGCAAGCCCAAGAAGGAAAAAAAGGACATGTGCACTGCCACTCCATTCTAATGGGGATAAAAGTTCCCTATTCTGCCTTTTAGGCCCAATGGTCGGAGTCGGACCCCGCACTTATCGGTTAGAAGTCACCTATTTTATGGTTAGGTAATGATTTGTTTTAACCGGACAACCCTTGTAATATCAGGTCAGCAAGGCTCCATCACATGCGATTTCATTTTAAGCACTTCCCTAATAAATTCTAGTGAGTTCATGAGGTATTTCTATGAACGGCGAGCTTCACATTCGTTTTCGGCATAGCAACAGAAAAATAAAATTGATTTGTCGCATGTTGGACACCAATGATACCCGATAGATCTCATTAACGATGGTGGGATCTATCAAGTTTTGATCATGGTGTGTGTTGTCACTGGAACTAATACTGGTAATTGTGACAGAACCTGTGACAGAGGCTCTAAACCAGTGTTTCCCAAACTCCAGCCCCCATAGGTCATGTTTTCATGAATTTTGTGGTATTTCACAGATGTGTGAAAGTATCATCAACATCAAGGTTTCAGGAATTCAATCACCTGTCCAATACTAAGGAAATCCTGTATGCACATTGGCACTAGAGTTCTAGTCCTCTTCCTCTCTGAAGAGACAATTTGCATACTTAATTTTCCCGAGAAGCATGCATGGCTTTTAAGTCTCCTCACTCTGACATGCCAGGCTGAGCTTGTCACTCTCCACAAGGAGATATGTTACCCCTTAGCCTCTCATCTAGCCAAATCAGATCTCATGCTTTTGCACTGATGAGGGGCAACACTCCAAAACACCATGTCCGCAAATTGAGATTCTGATTTGGCTTTTATCCTAAGTCATATTGCAAAGCTCGTTAAAGGGTCGATAATGACTTGTAGGATCGCTGCTTCCAATAGGTGGCACTAGAGTTAAAGTTCTCTTTCTCTCTGAAGAGACAAGTTGCATATTTAAAGGGAATCTGTCACCTCATTTTTGCCCTATGAGATGCGGCCACCGCCATCAGGGGCTTATCTACAGCATTCTATAATGCTGTAGATAAGCCCCCGATGTAACCTGAAAGATAAGAAAAACAAGTTAGATTATACTCACCCAGGGTGCGGTCCGGTCTGATGGGTGTCGCAGTCCGGTTCGGCGCCTCTCATCTTCTAGCGATGATGTCCTCCTCCTTACTTCCAGATCTTTTAGAGCCTAAATGGATCTCTATTAAATGTGTTCACAATAGGTTAATGCTGCTGAAACCCTCCCACCCATGGCAGAAACTCCACCTACTTAGTTAGCCAATTAAAGTGGTGAATGGGAGGAGTTTGGTTCGGGTGGGCGGAGTAACGTCCGCCGTACATCGGGATTTGACGCCCAGTGAGAGCCATTCAGAGAATTTAGAGGCTTTCACTGGGTTTCCCGTCGTTCACAGCAGGGAGCCGGCCCATTGTCCAGTTTCACTCACGTACGACCCATCACTAGAGTCTTGGTACTTTATATACTGGTTATTATTTTTACCAACACAAACCCAATAAATAATTATCACGGCAAAAACTCAAGATACAAATCATAAACCACAAAAATAAGTACAAATTGCCATAAGTACAAATTTTATTGAATGCAAAAGCATAACAAATGAATAAATAAAAATTACAAAAATGGGTCACTGCTATCCAAAGAGGGAGCCATATTGCACACGTGCCCAAATGAACATGTAAAAATAAAAATAATTATAATTATTAATCATGGGATGGCATAAAGTATGCTGCACTCAAAATAGTAACCATTATCAGAATAAAGGCCCTTTTACATTTAGCGATGCACCAGCGATCCAACCAGCGATCCGACCCGGTCAGGATCGCTGGTGCATCGCTAAATGATCGCTAGTGAGCTTTCATACAGAAAGATCTCACAGCGATGCAGCAGCGACGCAGCGCACGATACTCACCTTTCACACACAGCGATCCTGCGTCCTCCCGCCCGCCTCCACGCGTCGCTGGACGTCACAGCAGGAAGTCTCAGCAGGAAGCGCCCGACGAGAAATGGAGCCGGACATTCTCGCGCGATCAGCGATGAGCAGCGGGGGAGCCGGTCGCTGGTAAGTATCACACATAGCGATATCGCTAGCAATATCGCTATAACGTCACAAAACCAGTGACGTTTTAGCGATATTGCTAGCGATATTGCTTAGTGTAAAACCCCCTTATGAACAGCGCAAATGCATCTGAACTCACAGTGCTTTCCACAGTGGGAATAAACATAGCCAATACATGATTACATATCAATTACTAAGAGCGCCCAGAACACAGGCGCTATAATGGAAAAACAATATAAATACATGCGGACAGTCCAGAAAAGGGCACTTACAAGATATAAGTAATGGCGCTGGCTTCCCCCTCGTTTGTGTTGGTTATTATTTTTGCAGTTTTTCTTTAAACTATAAAATAACTGAATGGAAGATCGTATTTCATGTTCTCTTATTGGGACTGACGTGAGAGTAAAAGCTTCGCCGGAGTTTGTCGAGTAAGATAATGCTAACAGAGGCTAAACCAAATCACAAAAAATGACAGGAGTGCTGATGCAGATATATTTCAGGCCGCGGCGGGCGCATACTTTACACTTGTCATGACACGTGTGCTCCCTGTACAGGCCGACACGGAACCCAGAATGATATCTAAGGTACAGTCCGTCTAGAACTCTGGAAACGTTTTTTTTTATTTGTTAATCTGTGTTCTAGAACCAATCGGGATCAAAAAAGAAAATCATTCTAAAATCAATAGCAGATACATGATCTTACTCCTGGTGCCAATCCATGGTCAAGGAATAACTCCGATCCCAGTAATTGTTCTCTGTCAAATACTTTAGACGTCTTGGCTGCATTTTTCTTGACCATCAAAAACGAACGGGATCATTCATGAAAAATAAAAACCTATGACTTGATGTAGCGACTCAAAAATAATAATAAAAAAAAAAACACCATACTGTACAGTTCCAAAATGATCAAACACAACATGTCGGTGATTTCTGAGGTTTTTCATTGATTCTGTTAGTCCTGACTGATA